>NC_135779.1:10491794-10671058 GCF_028453695.1 Augochlora pura
GAGGGAAGAAGAGCCGCGTAAATCGTGACACGGGCATTAACTTTCGAGCACGAATCGTTAACCGTTTCCCGGTTATTTACAGACCATCAATTCCGGCGAGTCCGCCACTATGAATTGCACAGTGGAGGGTTATCCGGTCGAGAGCGTCGAGTGGTTGCACGATGGTGTGCCGGTATTGACGCAGGACACGAGGATCAGATTGCTGCCTCCTCTGGTCCTCGTGATAGGCTCGGTCGGCCGGAAGGACAAGGGGATGTACCAATGCCTCGTCAGAAGCGACAAGGAGAACGCACAGGCCACCGCGGAATTGAAACTCGGAGGTATTCACGCAGGCACTCACCTTATTATCGCGCGAAACGAGCGATCCATATTCTCGTCCACGTTTCGATGCAACGAAAAAGTCGAAAGTAACGAAACATCGCGGTATACTCCTTACCAATAATATTAGGACACTTAGAGAAAATTAAATATATTTCTTAGAATTTCTTCGGTTTATTTTAAAATTAATTCTATTAACCTGTAATGAATTAAAGGTAATAAATAAATAAACGGTAAAGAAATACACTCTAATAAAAATAGCATCAATTTTGTAAAAGAAAGTTAAATTCTATTTTCGACAATATTCAGCACATGTTTTCCATAAACAAAATGCAATAAACGAGTAAATTAATTACATAAGTGATAAATATTTATAAAATTATTACCGTAGATAAAACGTTACCTAAACCGAATGAAAAATTATAATTTATACTAAATCAGCTAGTGTTCTGATATTTTTGGAGAGAAGCGCATATCATAGAATTATTTCAGACATTGTTTGTTGAAACATCGGCAGAATTCGCATTTTGCTGCTATACACCTTAACCCGCTATGTTAGCATATTAATACCTTTTTAAAAAATTTAATTTCGTTATATATTTTAAAGAAAAATCCTAAAAATTCTCATTCTATACTTATCATCAAAATTCTACTGTCAGTTTTGCAAACAATAATAGTTGTTTTAATTAAAAAGAATTAAATTCTTTAGAAAGATGTTAGTCTGCTCTCGCATGCATAGCGTATTAAAATCTTTGTTCTCTGTCCGTTCTACCATTTCTTGGCACCGTGAGCCCGTAAATAAGAGAAAGCTGTCCGAACTTTCGAAGAAAACTACTTTCCGCTATTTCTTGAAACTGTGGACTTGTAAGTGAAACAGTATTTATCAACTCAAAGTACACAACAAAATTAGACGAAGATCCTCAAACATGTTACGCGACTGCGTCCCAAAGAGCGTGCGAGGAAAGAGAGTGTTTGTCTTGCGAGTACGTTGGAACAGCTGTCACAAATTTCTGTTTAATTACGGCAGATACCGTACCGGAGCTGCAGTACACGTTCATCGAGCAGGCACTGCATCCAGGACCGCCGGTGTCGTTGCGATGCTCGGCGACGGGATCACCGCCGCCGTCGTTCACTTGGCTTCTGGACGGAGAACCTCTGAGCGAGATCGTTGCCGGACACAGGTGTGCATCTAGATCGCATCGATCAATAATCCGCTTCTTAACCGGAAACAATGTCCACGCAGGTACGCGATAGGCCAGTATGTCGATCAGTCCGGCGACGTGATCAGTCATTTGAACATATCATCGGCTGGAGCTGAAGATGGCGGCCTGTACGCCTGCGTCGCGCAAAATACGCTTGCCACCGTCGTGCACAAAGCCAGATTGAACATTTACGGTAATTCCATTTCGAATTCTGCCTAAGATATATATATTCTAAGATATATATGATAGCATTTACTGGTATAGTGCTACTAATGGTGACTCCGTGTGTAGTCATAGAAGCTGTTAGTCGTTGTCTTAGGGTCGCGAAAATTGAATAAAATCGAAGCAATTTGGTCAGATGGAGAAAGTAGTGTTTCTTATATTAACCTTTTCACTATTATGTCTATTATAATTTATTCTAGTCATTAGGTTGATTAATAAATCCGTTCGAGGACCACTAAAGCCTAGGACGAGATAACAGATAACAGACGAACTTTAAGATATATTCTCGAGAGGCTATTTCTACTGCAACTTAGCTTAAATGACAGCTCGATGTGTCTACGACACGACAGCGTAGATTATATTACAATAGAATAACGAGATCATTTTGAGAAGTTAAAAGGAATCGTCCTCTGACATCATGAGGTTTACAAGATCTCAAAGGAAAAGTTTAGATGGATTTCACGATACGCTTCTGTAGACTGTTTTTATACAACTTAGCATAACTGATAGCTGGAAGCGTCTACTTTAAGACAAGATTAATTAAACTGAAGTTTGTATGACATGTCCATCCGCGTCGACGACTGCACAGTGCTACATTCTCTCATAGGAGAACGCGAACGATCACAACCTAATGCAATATATTAAATATAACAGACATTTCATAAATATACGTCCGCAGTAGTGAAAAGGTTAATTGTTCTTTCAACTCCCTCGCATTAGTGCACTCAACGTTTAAAACGATTATGCCATAAAATATTTGTCTTTGTAGACTTAATACTTTGAAGATTGTGTGTCGCATCTCAAGCAGTCGCAATTACCGGCACATAATTCGAATAAATAATGATTCGCGAAGCGGTCACGGGGCCGACCGATTCCGTGGATCATTCAATATGGACGAATCCGTATTAGAAGCCGCTTCACGTCGATTAATTATTTCAGGACCACCGTATATCCGATCGATAGGGCCAGTCCGCGCGATAGCCGGTGTCGATACCACCATTGCCTGTCCCTACTCTGGTTATCCCATCACCTCCGTTGACTGGTCCCGCGGCAGTGCCGAACTGCTTCTCGACATAAGGCACCATCTTTACACCGAGGGCCACCTTACCATCACCAACGTCGACCCCAACGACGCTGGCACATACACCTGCAAGGTGCGCGGACAGTCCGGGGAAACAGCGAGCCGGGACATCAGGCTAACAGTCAGCAGTGAGTAGCAATTATCGATCAACCGTGGATCTTCGTCGAGTTTTCCTATTTTCAACATTATCAACCATAATAATTAGACTGCGAAGCCATATGCAAAATAAAAATTGTTAAAATTAATTGCAAGAGAGATAAGTTAGATGAAAAAGCCCTTCCTCTTTCAATAATTACAATATACTAAAAATAATGCAACAAATGTCTTTAATTTCTTTTAACGTTTTCGTAGTTCTGTATTTAACTTATTTTGGTCATAAGCGTAATAAAAATAATAGTAACTGTACTAATGTCGGTTCATTTTAATCATGAGGAATATTTTCGTAAAATTATTTATATCGTGCACAAGTTCTCTGTAATCTCTATGTCATTGCTGAGGAGTTCGCCTCGCGCGGAGTTCTAATTTCCTGGGAAAATTAGTAAATTAGGATCTGTTTAAGAGAAAACGTTTCTTGCCACTCGTGTCCTCGAGTTTTTCAGGGCAAAGTTATTTCTAGAGTCGGTGACTAACTAGAGTCCGGTATCAGGAGTTTTCGTCCGAATAGAATGTCCGTTTCGTTGTAATCTATTTAGTACGTAGGCTACATTCAATGTAGCACTTCAGCGCTGCAACAGCGTCGCGAGTGTACACAGCCGCGTTAAAAAGAAAGGAGGGACTTGTTTTCCCCGCTCTCGGTCGACTGCGCCGCGAAGAAGTCAGGAAGTAAATTGCACACCCGGAAGTATTCGCGTGGCGTTACTTTTTTAAGCTTCTCTCATTTGTCAAGCCGTTTGGAGGAGGGAAAGAGCCGTGGAACGAACGTCTGGCTGGAAATATGGTTTTCTAGGAGAGGTACCGCGAGGAAGGCACACACTTCCGCTGTAAAATTCCCGAACGTTCGCATGATATTCTCATTTGTTTCAGGTCCTCCGGTGATGAGTCCCTTCAGTTTTCCAACGAACCTGCAGGAAGGTGGCAGGGCCCAAGTCACCTGCAGCGTTACTTCCGGCGATCTTCCCATCGACTTCTCCTGGCTCAAGGATGGCGAGAAGCTGCCCTCTTCGTTACACGTACGTGTAAATTCTCTACGAATTAATTCTGTCGTAAATAAATATCTTGTTGCTTTCAGTAAATGGATGAATATCCAAATAAGTGAAATAAAAAAGCAAAAACAGTAGATAAAAAAAAGAAACAAATGTCTGATAAAAAGGGAAATTATTTATGACTCGACCTAATAAAATAATTCGAAATTTGAGATTTTCGTAGCAGCTGCACCGATTTAACCGTAGAAAACAGAAGAGTAATTTGATTTTGCAGATCGAGGAAAGCGTGGCGGACTTCTTCAGCCTGTTGGTGTTCAACAAACTCTCCTCGAGACACAGCGGCAAGTACACCTGTGTGGCGATGAACAGCGCGGCCAAGGTGAACCATACGACCGAACTACTGGTGAAGGTGCCGCCGCAATGGATGTCGGAGCCGCAGGACGTAGCTATCCTCCTAGGCAACCCTTTGATCGTCTACTGCGAGGCAAAGGGATTTCCACCGCCGCAGGTCACGTGGCTGCGTACCAGGAGTCGAACTACCAATGACTATCAACCGCTGCTAGACGGATCCAATGGTAGGCTGGCCATACTGCCGAACGGATCGCTCTGGACCGCCTCCGCAGGACCTCAGGACGAAGGGAGCTATCTCTGTCGAGCCAACAATGGCATTGGGTCAGGCCTTAGTAAAATCATCTACGTATCCGTTCATGGTACGCGACCGATTCCTCTTACTACTCTTAACTGTATATTTAATATAAAAAAAAGATATCTCATGCTAGTCATCCTATTTTTAAAAAGAATATAGTATATCAGATGCACAAATATTAATTGCAAGACCGAGACAATCAAAATGAGCAATTAAACCTATGGATCTTAAATGATGTCTATAACTTTCAGAATAAAGTATTTCATTGAAAAATGATTACCTGACTGACATATTGAATTTAACTTATAGCATTCGAGTTACTCATTGCATATATGATACGTGACGATAAATATTGAATTCCTAGGTGAAAAATATTTCAGTCAGGTAATCAACATATTCCAATAATGGCAGCATATTCAAAGGATCACCTTTTATGCCCTATCGAACTGACGCAAAAATCAAGTTAATCGCAAACTGTATCCAGTGGAACGCTACACCAATTAGAAGAGATAAATGAAGGACAGGATTAAGATCAGAAAGAAATGAAAAATAGTGCAGACATCCGGAAAGAAGGGAAAGACGAGAAGTTTTCGCAGTTTTCGAATATAGTCGGGGAAGACCGAGCATTTTGCCGGCTATTTGCGATATTATATCAATCAGTGAATTAGCCAGTTCAAACAGCGAAAGTTGGGAAGCGGCGGCCGAAAACTTCGCAGCTTTCGCCGCTCGTTTACCAGTTCTGAAGGACTTTATCTCCGTTATATTTGCCTGAATCCTCCACTCGTCCCGTTGCTAATTGGCTCCTCCTTATTAATAGTTTTCAAGCATCCGCGGATATCACTGTCTTCCAAAGAAACTCGATCCTGCCCCAACGAAGTGAAAAAAAAAAGAGAGAGAGAAGGCGGGATAACTGCGAGCGGAGTCAGCCCGACGCGAGGCCCGGGATTAAATTTCACCTGGAAATTAAAAACTGTCGCGCCCACTAGAAAATTAACGAACAGTCCCGCGAGCTTTCCTTTTCTCTCTGTCTGGTTCCAGAGCCGGCGAGATTCGAGTTCCAGAGCAAAAACGTGACGATTCGTCGCGGCGAGTCTGTCAACCTCGACTGCACCGTCATCGGCGACAATCCGATCAATGTGCAGTGGATGCACAACAGCGACCGCTTAGATGCAAACAGCCATCGGCTGAGTATAACGCAGATCAAAGCGGAGAATGGACTGAAATCCCAATTGTCTATAGGAAGCAGCGATCGGCAGGACTCCGGGGTCTACAGGTGCACCGCTGAGAATGCTTATGGCAGGAGCGAACATCTGATTTACCTGGCGGTCCAAGGTATTCGAAAATGTTATTCCCATTATCGGCTCGACGAATTGGTCGAGTTCCTCTGACATAACACGAGTATTTCTAAACCAGAGACGTACCTGAATTTAGAATTATAGAATTTAGTAAAACGTTTGAAGAAGAGTTCTCTGTTACTTTTCTTCACTTCGAAGCAGTATTATTACTATGGACAATGAAGAAGCTTATTCTCCTTTTGTTGGAGGATCATGTTCTATCTGTGATCGATTGCTAAATGTGCTGGAACGTAGTTCGAATTAGCAAAGCCCTAACAAAGCCTATTGTATGCCAGAGGGGCTTTACTCCTCACGTTCCTCCGGGTGAAAATTCAATAATTTTTAATTCACCATTTCCGTCGTGTTCCTTCGAGACAGGCGAATGCAAATCGATTCGCGGAAAGCATGCATCCAATTTTCACTAGTGGCGTTTTGTCCGACGGTTTCGAGTGTTTTCGAGCCGTTCGAGTCCTCGATTGAAACTGTCTCCCCTCCCCTCCACCCCTTTCAAAACTATCGATACACACGGTCTGTCCGTCCGGTCCGTTATCTGACCGGGCCAAATGGGCGTTAACGAACACCGGTTTTCATCCGAATAAGATTACTGAACCTTTTTTGGATAAACTGATATTTCCATCGAACGTGACGCGGCTAGTCGAACGGCTCCGCCTATATACGTCGATGTCGATGCCTGATATAACATACACACGGGATCCACTTTGTGCACGCAGAAAGGCCAGATCCACCGGCCTCGCTGGAAGTCATAGAAATCGGCTCGCGATCGATACGATTGCTGTGGAAAAGAGCCTTTGACGGAAACAGCCCGATACGGAATTACGTTATTCAGTATCAGTCCCTGAATCACGGTTTGACGGACGATTGGAACCCGGCGAAAACGCACAATGTCACCTACACACCGGGATCCTCCGGCGCCGGGAACGCGATCCATCCGACGCAGAATGGTGCGTAACCGTACGTTTAATACCGGAGCGGGGAGCTTTGATCGCTCGGACATTCATGCGTTCCGTGAATTCGCTCGGAATACACATCTGTTTTACGCTACTTCGTTTGTTCTATGAAAATCGATCGACACGCTCAAAACAGCGTGCCCAGAACCGGCCCTCGACAAATGTTTCGAGCCACTTCGCCGATCAATGGTCATTGAGCCTGCTGATCCGGGGAAAACTCGATCTCGAGGCTGAGCAATTGATCCGCGATCGCGTTCATTTGCGAAGCTCTTTTCAAAAAATTATAGTTTTCCTGTATAAAAAAACGATTGTTCAGCCGAGCCGAATAAAGTATTGCATACTATCCTTTTATTTCACAGTTGAATCTTTAGATCGTCGATGTTGCTTCATATTGATACTTCAAACGAAACCAGTGATGATCCAGTAATTGTTTATTTCGACTATTAATATAATTAATGCAATTCGAACTAAATGAATCTCTCGGTCCGAGCGTGTAAATTCAGTGTTGTTGATTTTACGAAGCGACAGGTGGCTTCAGCATCGATTGTCCCGCGTTCAGGGAAAAATGCTTGCTCTTAACAAACCGGTCTATCGCTTCGACAGACGTTCATATCGATTGTTCGTGTTCAAAGGCCTGTCTCCTTTCGATTCGGCCAGCGAGAATCAGGAAGTGGCTCTTGTCGGCGGTCTGCATCCCGCTGTGACTTATACGTTTCGCATATTCGCTATAAATTCGATAGACGTGAGTGCTCCCACGGAGGCCGTCGTAGCGAAGACACAGGAAGAAGGTAAAGTGCATTTCTGACATCCGGTCTTATTGAGTGTTACCGAGTGTAAAAATTGCGACCTTTTCATGGCGTAGCACCGACCGAGCCGCCCCAAAACATCAACGTGCAGTCGGCTGGTGCTGGTGAACTTCTGGTTAGCTGGCAGGTGAGGAATCCGATGAAATATTATACTAATTAAAAATATAATTCGATGGATTTCTGCTTCGCTTTTTCTTCTATCTTTTCAATTACTCGGGTGCCTGGTCTTGGCGTCCTAAGCCAATTTTCTCGCGAATGCAGAGGATCTGCTATCTAAAGATCGCGGATTAAAGGATTTGTTCGTGTCGTAGCCACCCCCGAAGGAGTCCTGCAACGGGGATTTATTAGGCTACATAGTGACGTGGTCGGAGCATTCATCTTCAACGTCGGGCGTGAACCAAAGCAAAAGTTTAACCGTGAACGGAAGGACGACCGTCAAAGTGCAACTAACCGGTCTCAGGAAGTTCACCAAGTACGACGTATCGATCAGAGCTTTCAACAGCATAGCCAGTGGCCCGGCCAGTGTTCCTATTGTTGGGACCACTCAGGAAGGAGGTACGGCGCACGGCAATTGACTATTGTATTAGATCATCCGTATCGCTTCACGATAACTCGAAGTATTCCAAATAGGAAGAATTCACCTGTTGAAATCTATTTACTGTTTCAGTACCGGAAACTCCGCCGTCGCAAGTCGCCTGCATTTCTCTGTCGTCCCAAAGCGTGAAGGTCTCCTGGAGCGCTCCTCCGCCGCATCAACACGGAGGAATCATCCAGGGCTACAAAGTGTACTACCGACCAGTGCTTACTGACAACAGTGAGTGAACATTAAATCTTAATTTTGTGGGATAGCATTGCTTCGTTTGTGTCACAAATAACTTCTGATGCAACTAGAATCCATTGTTTATATCTACTCGCTTTGAATCACCGGAGTAAATGAACTTTTGCTACCGCTATATAGATAAAGATTTAATATAAATAAAAAAAACAAAGTAATTGATAAGAAAACGGAAGTTATTTATTACTCGCCCTTTGTAAAAAGGATTTTTGCTGCTGAAGTTGAACAAAGTTGAACAAAGAACACTGTTCATACATTTCAGTGGACATATCGACGGTCGGAGAGGTGAAGAAGACCTCCAGCGTGGAGACCTACCTGCACACCCTGTACAAGTACACAAACTATTCCATCAGGGTGCTGGCTTACACCGGCGCAGGCGACGGGGTCCTGAGTCCGGCAATATTTTGCATGACGGAGGAGGATGGTACGAGCGAATCGATCTCTTCAATTCATTCGAAAACTCTCTGCGGATCTCTGGAAAGAATCGTTCGCTGTTTTCAGAGCCCGGTCCACCGGCTGGCATCAAAGCGTTAGCGCTAACGGCGGAAAGCATATTAGTCTCGTGGTTGCCACCCCTGCAGCCGAATGGGAACGTCTCCAAATACACGGTTTACAGCAGGGAAGCCGGCTCCAGCAACCACAACGGGCATACCATGCACGAACCACCCTCTTCGCCCACCGACACCCTTACCATGGAACTCAGAGGCTTGGTAGAGAGGTAAAATCGACAAGTATTTGATTAACGACAATGTTTAGAATGATGAATGCTTAGAGGTTTTATCTTTGCAGACAACTGTACGAGTTCTGGGTGTCTGCGACCACTGGCAAGGGCGAGGGAGAGCCGACCACTACCGTGACGCAGACCACCAACACCAGAGGTTCGATGAAATTTTTATTTATGAGGCGTTGAAAATTATTTGGTCGAGTCATTAAAAGCTACAGTTTTTTGTCACAAATTTATTTTGTATTTCTTTCTTTATTCTTTATTCTCTATTACCGTACTTATTTTGAACTGTTGATAAGAGCAATAGATTCTACCTAACTGCATCGAAAATGTTTTATGACTCGAGCTAATGAATTGTAAGAGAATTGTTTTATTAAGTATTTTCTTCTCCACGAAGCCCCAGCCAGAGTTGCGTCGTTCTCCCAAATTCTGAGAAGAGCGATCAAGTCATCGATTACACTGTCTTGTCTCGTTGTGGGGAATCCCACGCCTCGTCCATTGTGGAAGTTTCGAAATGGTCCGGTCAGCACTGGCCGTCATTACGAGCTGACTGCCGACGGCCACCTTAATATTCGCGGTCGGTGTAATATATGTTCGTTCAATAAATAATTGCCACTTTGCTAAAATAAGGATAAAAGAATAAGGGCGATTACTTATTCAGGGTTGGAGCAATCGGTAGCTGGAAACTACACATGCTCAGCCACCAACCTCTTCGGCGACGACTCCATCACCTACACGGTGGTTGTTGTGATGCCACCCAGGACACCTACTCTGCAGTTACAGTACACTACAACGAATAGCATAAGACTTCGATGGAGCCATCCTAACAATGGCGGCGCGACCATACAAGGTAGCTTAAAGAAATTAAAAATTGTCTGCTAGAAAGGTTGGACTTTTTAGCGCAGTCGATAATAATATGTAACTTCTGGGGAACTGCAATTAATACAGTCTTTGTGCGCTTCGTTAGGCTACGTGCTAAGCTACAAAAGGGACCAAGGCGGCTGGGAGGAAATCGCATTGTCGCCGGAGCAGACGGAGTTCATCCTGACTGGGCTGAAATGCGGTTCCTCCTATTTCGCATACTTGACGGCCCATAATCGCGTGGGTACTGGCAAGCCGAGTACTTCCATAAGCGCGACAACCAAAGGAACCGGTAATTCAAACCGTGCTCTATTGAGCCCCCATTATGCTAGTGATAATGTTCTTACACACTCCTTAGACGCAGAACCATCGTCAACCTTTCCACCATTTCTAAACATTTATGGCAGCTACCGCTAGATCCATTCAAATCTCTAGTATTAATTTTCATCGATATATTATTAAACTCTGTTTGTTGACACCAAACTTAATCCTTTCATTAGTTTTAACATTAATAGATAATAATTATAAATAACTATAATAATTACATATGACTGTGTTAATTACTTGTGATTGTTAATAGAAAAATTTCGTTAATTTCATTCGCAGCCCCGCTATTACCAAAAGACAGGGATATTATCAACGCCAACGGCACCTCCGTCAAGCTGAACCTGTTATCCTGGCCCAACGGCGGTTGTCCCATACAATATTATACCGTAGAATATAGAAGACGAGTCAGCACCGAGCCATGGATCCTAGTAGCGAGTCGCGCGACGGAGAACCTAGTCATAAGAGACTTGAAGACTGCTTCGTGGTACAGCCTGCGTTTAACAGCTCACAACGATGCCGGATTCACGCAGGCCCAGATGGAATTCGCGACGACCACGCTCAGCGGTGTCAGTATAGGTCCCCCGAACGACTTGATCATGGAGGACGACGTTAAAAAGGCGGTGCCTAGTCAGAAAGTATTCTACGTGGTCGTGCCGCTCATCTGCGCCATAGTGCTCATCGTCTCGGCCGCCATTTTGGGATACGTGATGCTGAAGCGCAGCGGAAGGTATTTATTCACCTTCTGCACACGAGTGGTGATTCTAAGGCGCCGCTAAAATTGTTGTATCATGTTCGAAAATAACTTGTACATTAATAAAATTGTTTGTATTTAAAAAAAACTACTAAAAGTCACATGACTCAATTCCATGTGCATAAAATGCAATAAGTCGTACAAAATGGGAACACTGTAGATAAGAGAAACTATGTTAGTTTTCCAGTTGAAACGGCTTCGATTGCAAAGCGTTAAGTAGTTTAGTTCCTCTCCTTTGTATCTCCGAAGATTGGATGAGACAAGTCGCGTGTTTTCAGGGCGACTTATTTAGGAGAAATTCTTCCCGGTCAACAACAGAACCAGCAATCCGGACTCGGTCTAGTCCAACCACCGCAACATCAGCAACATCATAACTTGTCCAGCTGCATGTCCACCGTGCAGCTAAAATCGACGGCGGAGCGCGATAATAGGAGGAACCATCAAGTTTACACCAGTTCTCCGGTGAAGCAGGAGAACCATAAGCCAAATGATCATGGATCGGGTACGCGAACACTTTGAACTGCTTGTGGCATCAATCCAAAGACTTTCTAAATCTATATAGCTCTGAAACACATTGTTCGTTGCTATAGAAATGTACGAGATAAGCCCGTACGCAACCTTCAGCGTCCCTGGTAGAGAAAATCGGGCGGTGACGACGGCGACTCTCGATTACACCATGCACTTCAAGACTTTCGGTCATCTGGAGAACGAGGACACCAACACGATCGACTACGAGCGATCCAGCGTCGATTTCGAGAGGTAACAATGTTTTCTTTCGATTCCTCCGCATTTCCAGACGCACGTCCCGTCTCGATTGCAAGAAAGATCCCCACGCTTGTGTTCCGCTCCGAACCCCTTTCTCTTCCTCCTTCTGGTGTTCTTTCATGCGCAGGTCCAAAACCTCAAGGTGGCACAAGCAACGATACTTCCCGAGCATCGCGGAAGCCGAGAGCAATCTGCGATCCAGCCGGCAGGGTTCTGGTAGCGACACGTCCGGAAGTCCTTGCGGAGAGTGCAAGCTGCAAGGCGCGTGCTACAGGGTGCCTGTTAAACCTTGCAGAGGTAAACCAAATTCGATGACATTACATTGTTCGATTTAAAAGACAGTTCACGTTCATTTATCTTCCATGTCAATTTGACTTTCCTCTGATTCGAAAAAGTAGAACATCCTGCACGTCGACATTCTATACCATTAATCTTGATGTCATCTCATCTTTTTATTCATCTCGCTAATGTTATCTCTCCTTCCCCTCCATTTTGCTAATTTGATCTCACCTTTTTCCGTTCATCTGACTAAATGTCTAAGATACCGGCGATAATATTCTGCGAATCGGCAGCGATTCTATGAAAGTTCGTTAGCGTTCTCACATTCTGCTAATTGCGCCGGCGTGGTCGGCTATTTTGCAGACGTGTTCTCACGAGGAGTGGAGTCGAGTACAGAATCAAACAACGAAGGTTCACCCTCGCTTGCGAGACGACGAAGCCGACAACCGAGCCGGTCCACTCGCAGGTAGCCAAGGTTTGTTTGTTTCCACATAGCACTCAGTCCTGATTATGTTCAGTATTTTCATATATCACGGTCCGATCGTTCTCGTGTCGAGGTGCGATAAACAGGATAATGGAAAAACGTAGACCCTGGCAGAACCCACGCCGATTTCTTCGCTGAGCCCTCGTATGAAACTCTACTTCCCGTTTTGCACACCTTCCGTATCTTGTGAACGATTTCGATGGGAACTCTCACGCTGAGTTTCTTGCAGCTTCGACTCCCTAATTGTGCTTGTTATGTTTCTGTTGCTCCACCTGACCCAGAGGTACTACATTTTTCCGTTATCAATGCCAAGGCACGGTGGCTCAAGAAAGTATTAGCGAAATGATTACTTTAATAATCATTTCCTACAGGAAGACATTTGCGCAGTTCAGTTTCCTTTAGAGACGAATCATTCGTATAAAAGAACTGATAAAAAACAATGAGAACTGTATTTGCAAGTATTATTCTTCGATAGAAAATTTTGAGTTTCTTTTCATTACCTTGTTACTAATATTCGATGATTTAAAAAGTAATAGATTACCAACGTCCAACGATTTATTATAGTAAAGGACAAGACCGCATCAATCGTTTCCTTATTTCATGTACCTCGAGTAAGATGAATACGCCGATGCGTTTCTGAGCCAATTGTGTATCCAACGAGTTCGTCGATGAACGGTTACCGTTTCTTTCGTTTCCCTTTTGATCTCCACAAAAGAAATTAATTTGAATCGATTCCACCAGCAAGATTCTATCGAGTACAGAGCGAACCCTCAACGAAATCGGTTCAAGTTAATTTGCAAACTCGATTGGATTCGAGACATGGGGACGAAATGATTTTCTCTCTCTTTTTCTCTCTCTCTCTCTCTCTTTCTCTCTCACTCTATCTCTTTGCCGCAATTAATCCATCTATTTTCCTAAGACTTTTCTCTCTGGTCTATTTGTGCGTAGTTCGGTGGAGGACATGACGTTGTTGCCGCCAAGCGGGTTTAGCGACAGCCGCGAATTGAGCGACGTAGAATGTGACCGTGATCGGAATCGAGATCGTGACCGTGACCGTGACCGTGATCGCGATCGCGATCGTGATCGTGATCGTGATCGCGACTGGCAAGGTCTGTCAGCCGGGACCCGCCACGGCGGCAGCTTGGGTAGACTGCCGATCGAGGCCGTCGAATCTATGCTCGCTAGGTATCGACACGAACCTCCGTAGATCGTAGTAAGCTGACACGTTGAGATTCATTTTTTTACACTTAAGGAGTCGCATGCATCACGGCGCGATCGAAAAACCGTGCCATGGAACCTCTCCGCCATTAGACAAAAATGAATCTTCTTCTGTCCAAACGAACGAACTTGATCCCTCGCGATCCAAAAGCGAAATTATTGGTTCTCTTCGAATGAAATCCGATTGTCATGAAACACGACATTCCATCCTTGATTAGCTTTTCAGTACGTAATTTTGTTTAGGGAAAATAGATAGAGGAAAATGAGACGCATGGGTGAAACCGACATATGAAATAGACACGTATCTCCCTTCCTCTATTTTTTATTTTGTAATGCATCGTATTGTTTTAGTTCATGGTTTTACCCATACCATAGCTTCGCACTTGCAACATGCATTCAGACTCTTGTATCCTCCCAATGAGATCATAACTCCGCTTTTCGTAGAAAATTGTACACTCTCTTGCATTTTTTTTTACTTTTCATTTTCTCCTTCAACAGTATACATCAATGAACTTCCTGCGAACAAGATTAAAGAGAATTGTATCACAATTGTATAAATATATACTTGAATTTACACCGACACGAAAATTGTCTTGGAAACGAGGTTTACCAACCGAAAGCGAATGTGCTTTTCGAAACCGCCGGATGTATGTGTCTTTTCGAGTAGCAACCAAATTCCGTACTTAGTTACCTATCGTACCTTGAATTACTGCTTAGCCCAAAGACAAACTAGAGAGTCTTAGTCGAAGTATCGCACTTGCTAGTAAATTAGCGAAACACCGGATCGAATACCTGCCAGTACGAAAGACTAGTTTTGAAATTACTAGTGAGTGCATACGATTATGGTAATCGATGGTCAAGGGTGCGCAGCTACAAACGATCTTCTTATACTTCGTTCCAGGTACCAGCAAAGGAAGGAGCAAGAGAGGCAAGAGTTCACAATTCACGTATGATCGGGACTTAAAGAATTCTAGCGGGATGGCTCGGGGGATGTAAATGGAAAAGACTGTCTATAACCGACTCGTGGGTTGTCAATAGGAGAACGTGGCTGTCGGCAGCCATTTACGCGAGTGCGTCGATGTAAAAACGGGTTTGCAAGCCGGGAGCTTAAATCGTCTAATCGCGCTGGAAACGGATCGGAGCATCCCTGAAAGACGGCCATTTTAATCATAGGAACATTCGAGAACAGAAATAAGTCTGCACCCAATACTGCCGTTACGTTGGACGCCGTTTTGCGTTGCCCACGACCAAAGGTACGACCATTTTGCGTTCGCCGACGCATCGAAAGTACGACACACAAATAATTCCCGCGACGATCGATCGGAGTTATCCCAGAGGAGAAATCGGATCGCTGGCCTGACGTTAGGAAACAAGTCAATTTAGCGACGCGACTAATGAATTACACTCGATTATAATCGTTCATTGTATAGCATAGATCCCGCGTGTCGTCGGCCAAGCTGTTGTACGATCGCAAAGACGGTCGAGTTTTCATTCATTTTCCTCCGCGAACGATCGATGAACGTTTTTCCTCTCCGAGTTCAGCTGCCGAACATCGACAAAATGGCCGACGAGACCTTAGCTTGAGGGCCAATTGTATACAGTATTCCTAGTTATTACGCATTAACGGGCCGCGGTCGAGCGGCCCTGATCTCTTTTTGTTGATCAAAGTGATTCCGTTGATCGCTCGTTTCGTAGATTATCAAATATTTATTGAGTCCGTCGATCCGGACGCAATTGCGGCCCGGATCGAGGCGTGTGATCGGAACGGAGATATTAGCTTCTAAGGTGTATATACATGTAAGCAATATATTTAGAGGATCGATAAATTATCGGTATAAAGCAACCACCTCGGTCATCGATAGACTGCGAATTCTTATGCAAAAGAAAAATCGTCTGCGTCAACAGCAAGCAACAGAAACTACCCAGACAGCTATTTCTTTTCTAAATAATTTTAGTGGATCAGGAATAATTTTTACCACTTTAAATTGCAAGTACTCGTTTCTAACGTAAATGCATAAAATCCGCAGTCTAGTAATCAATCGCACTGTACAATCGATTTTATCTTCTCCACGGACTTGCAACTTTAAATCGGTGCTTCACGCGTCCTCTCCGCGATCATCATTTTTTAAATGTACTTACGTATCTATAAGGTAATATTAGACTGTGTCGTCCGCTTCGGAAGACTCTACAGAACAATTTCATGTAATAGTAATTTCCTCCAAAAAAAAAAGAGGAAGATGAATGTTACTCGTTTCTCAGCGCACAAAACCGAAACGCCTGTTCAAAGTTGACAGTCCAGGTCCGCGTTGTACAGTGTCGCCGTCAACGGTACCTAACTCCGAGGACCGTTTTGTAACATAGCTACTATAAATAACAGAACGTGCGACCTTTTGCAATCTTTGCATTCGAAGCTTTTCTAAATTTCACGATCGGGAACGTTGCGGCGGAATTGGTTTTCTTGAAACGCGGAGAAGCAAAAGGTGAAGTGTCGCCCAGAGTGGGGGAACCGGCGTTGATCCGATCGAGATCTGATCCGAGATATGATCTTCGTTGCACAGACTGACGCGGGACATTCGTGTGAAACTCTGGTCCTCGTTCTCGAGACCGAGGCCGATTAACTACGCTTACGTTCGTTTCTGCCAAACAATTCTTCGTTCGAGGCTATTGCCTCCCGATCGCGACCATCGAAACGGAGCACCGGTTTCGAAATCTCAAGACGAGGGCATACTACTATATTTTCCCGGGAAGAGAGAACGAAAGACTTAAATCGACGTTCACTTTCTGCGAGTCTCCATCAAGAACAGACTCCTTCTCGAACAGACTGGATCACATAATTTTAGTGTTTAAACGCCGTGTGTTGACGTTAGAGTCTTCTACAAGATCCTAAACGCGTCATGGAGGACGATATTTATTGACTGTTCCATACTTTGAGGATGGTGGCCAAATATGGAGTGTACTTTGCTTTCGGAATAACTTTCTTACATTTTTAGGGTGTTTACAGTATTTGTAACGAATGCATTCCTATCACCATTTTAAGAGACATTGGTTGAATAGAACTGATTCAAGTACTATTTTCATCCGAGCGTTGGGCCTGCAATCATATAAAATTGCACTCAATTTTGACAGCAGTTTTATAATTCACAATTTATACATAACTTCGTCGTCCGTTAAAGTACCATGGTCATAAGATGGCACAATTCTATACTTGGCCGTTTTCCTCGACGACGTACAGTTTAATTTCATATTAACCGACAACTGCCAACTTCATTTGAAAGTCTCGAGGTCGTGTCTTCGATTTCCGAAGTTCCTCTTCGAAAAAAAAAAACGTGCGGACGAGCATGTCGAAAGTTCTTCCAGCGGTACTTGGATTTGTAAACAATTTAACTTTTTGACACAGCGTCTAGCTATTGCGGACGCGAATGTATATTATAACTCGCGAATCACCTGCGCCGCGAGACGAAAATTCTGCGGGGTATAAAAGAAATCGGAAAGAAATTGCGAGCACAAAGCAGAGTATGCCCTCTGACGAACCTACGCGAGTTCGCCGATCTGTACAGAATGTGATGGACTCGACAGCTTCCAAGACGATTGAGTAATTATTAATTAGCTTAAGAGCGGGACGACGACCGTGATTTCTGATCGGTATTTGGCCATGGCCGGGACTCGTCGTGGCTGTAGGTAGAGAAAAGATCGGGCGAGAGTTTAGGGGAATTTCTTCGTTTCTTCTCCTTCTTTTCTTTGCGGATGAAGAACGCCAGAGAGAATGAGATCGTGTGTGTGATGTATAGGTGCTCGTCGGGCAATCCCAGCTGCGGACGAGCAAACTATTTGTACATGGGAATCGTGAGACTCTAGACATTTATGTATCATATCCTCGTATAAGTATCCGTGGACGAAACTTGATGGATTACTTGTCGTCCGTTACGGTTTAACGCGGCGACGGTGGAGTATAAATAACACAATCGAATGTCGTAACGAAGTGTCAAACTTTCAGATGGTATGTTAACTCAGCTTGTTAATAAAGAAGAACGGACATTTATCCTCGGCAACTTATTCATCCTGTTCTCCTTCACAAATAACAAATAAGACAACTATGATTGTTCCTGGAAGAAACTCACTGATCGCCTTAATTAATTTACTTCAAATCGTCCGCCAGAACACAGACACTAGCGCCGCTCTGTGATCAGAATAGGAAGCATTTTCCGCCTCCGATCAGCGCTAATTAAAGGTGATAAAATGCTCAAACTGTTAGCGAAATGATAGTACATCTAGCAACGACAGATGGCCCCTCCTATGGTTTCTGAAAAAATTAGAATTTGTCGGTAATTTGGCTAACAGTTTCAGCATTTCGCCAATTACTAATTGGTGCTCTATAAACTCCGAATTGAGCTTCAGTTTTTTGTCACAAGGAGCATTGCTATCGTACACACACGTAGAATGCAGGATCCCTGAAAAACAATAATTATGATATATGTAATTACATAGATTGTAACGAAATAATCCAAAGACCTCGAATTGTGCAAGAGAAATTGCTGCATCAATATTACATAAAAATACATATCGGAATTTAAGCACATTGTTTCTTGTAAACTATTTATTTCATTTCCATAAGTTACAAAAAGTAATAAGTATATGCTGTATAAATATTTCAAATCATGATGTTACAAATCTTGTTCATTTGAAGCAATGATTATGGCTTCGCTTGAATTCTAAGCAGTAATTGAAAATTACAATTAACAATACAAACCACATGTTCTCTAGATATATAAACAACGTTATCCTTTTATGACTGCAATTGGTCGTAACTTTATGCATTTCCGAGATATGCCTGCTGCGTGACATGTGTTCACAACGTCTGTTACATTTTTGTAAGATTCCGGTGCTTCTTCCATTACCAGTTTCGGTGATGCGACTCTTATAGAGATTCCTTGTTGCTCTAACTTTTGTAGGACTTGCATATAATCTATATTTCTTCGCGATTTTGCTCTGGACAGAGCTCGTCCCTAGAAGCAAATTTTTAATAGTACTTGCTATATTTATTTTTTAATAAATCATTGACACTTACTGCTCCGTGGCAAGTTGAACCAAATGTCTCCTTCATACCCTGCTCAGTACCTGTTAAAACATAACTGCATGTTCCCATAGTACCACCGATCAGAACCGGCTGACCTGTGAGTTGATAGTCTACCGGTATTAAAGGATGATGTGGTGGGAATGCTCTCGTGGATCCCTAAGAATATGCGAAGATGGTTAATAAAACTTGTTTCTCATCGGGGCATAACATAATTATTTAGATTACAATTTTTAACTTACCTTTCTGTGGACTAAAAGAGTCTTCTGTTTACCCTCGACCATGTGTTCCTCCACCTTCGCAATATTATGGGAGACGTCATATATAACATGCATATCTAGATCATCAGGAGACATCCTAAACTGTTTTGCGAAGGCTTGACGGCTGAGGAATGTCATGGAGCTTCTGTTAACCCATGCAAAGTTAGCAGCTGCTGCCATGGATTTTAAATAATCTTGACCTTCTTGAGACTTAATGTGAGCACAAGCTAACTGCCTATCATTGGTTTCAATATTATCTCTCTTCATAGCTTTCTCCATTTGAACAAGTGCATCTACCAAGTAAGGACAAAATGTTAACGTTTATGTTGTTGTAAATACTACTAGTTATGTAAGTGTATTACCAGTAGCAACTTGATGACCAAACCCTCTGCTGCCAGAGTGAATCATAACACAGATTTGTCCCTTCTCTTCTATCCCCATTTTGCATGCTGCCCATTTGTCATAAATTTCATCTACTACTTGGATCTCGGCATAATGATTTCCTGCTCCTAAAGTTCCCAACTAAAAAGCAATGTTGTTGCAACTTTGGTTCACATGAAATCAATCTATAAGTCTTACCTGTGGAAGTCCCCGTTTTTTAGCCCGCATGGATACCTTCGAAGAGTCTGCATTGAGCATTCTACCATATTCTTCGCAATGTTCTTTATCTTCTGCCCAGATGTAGCCTTCGTAAACATAACCAACGAATTGTGTTAATAAAAGATAATGAAAGTTATAACGAATTAAACAAATACCTTCTCTGAGAGACCAGTCCATGCCCATTTCCAAAGCTTCCTCTAAGTCACGGGCATTCATTGGTATGATTCCTTTAGAACCAACACCAACAGGGATGTGATCAAACATGCTTTGCGCAAGTTGCTCCTATTAATATCATTTAATTATATTTAATCCTATAATATGATTTAGTGAAACAGACAAGCGAATATAAAGCAATACCTTCACAGGCAAAACATCCTCCTCAAATAGATTGGTCCTTAATAAACGTACACCGCAATTAATATCAAATCCCACTCCACCAGGTGATACTACTGACTTTGGGTCATCCATATCAAATGCTGCCATATTACCAATGGCAAAACCATATCCAGCATGCACATCTGGCAATCCAATGGATCTCCAGACAATTCCAGGAAGCGCTGCTACATTAGCAATTTGTTTCATTCCTGGTAGAAAACCTCCTACCATGCCAGGTCTGCAGGAATTTTTTAATTCATCGAACATTAAACGCTCCAGTGTGTTATTCACATAAAATACACCTTCGACCTGTTAGACACCAAAAGGAATACTTAGGGTCTACCACAGAAATAATTTACCACAATATAAAATAGGATACCTACATTCATATTAGGTTGAAAACCTTTCTTGATCCTCCAACTGTTATCATTTATCTTTTCTAAGTATTTTAGCTCTTCGTTATACTGTCTGACTACCATTTTTTAAGTTAATGTATACTTTTTAACCTGTATGAAACTATGTAAGTATTCTCGGGATTTCTGTTACAAGACTAATATTAAATTATATGGTTATTAATATTTTAACATTATCAGATCTATATTTACTCCAGAAAATGAGAACAAGATCTGTCAGTGACAGAATCCAGCAGCCGAATACGTGCGTGCAATCATAGACACGGTGTGAGCGTAGTCAAAGCACTTCATAGAGTTTCATGTCTCATATTCTGAATTACCGACTTATTGGTTTGTAGCAGATGTAGATAACTAACGTTTTCTACTTTTATGAATTATGTCAATGAAAGAACGTTTATCAATTATGTCAGTGAAGTTTTTATCACTTTCTAAATATTAATTCAATTACTATTGTTTTCCAACAACAAGTAATTCAGTTGATAACAAATCTACATAGAGAGAAAGAAAGAAAGTGAGAGAACACGTGTATACCAAATAGAAATCATTTATTTATTAGCTTGATAATTTCACATTAAATAATTCAATTGTAGATGGTGAGTGGGAATATAAAAATTATACAATTTATTTATATAAAGTCTTTACAGGTTTAGCCGAATGGCGTCATCTGTATCAGAATATAGAACTCTCGGAATTATCTTCTCTGGATAATTTTAGCGAAGAGTTTGGTGGTTTTCTCACTACGTGCTTTGGCGCTGTACGGACCCTTCTCGAATGGCGCTATTTTCAAGTTTCCAGGAGCAGAAGATTCTTGCTTTAATTAATATTGTTTTCCATATTACTATCAATAAATTAATCTCCTTAGCATGATACAGATACAAAAGAGCACTTTCATTTTCGTACCCTCGGAATATGTTTGTAAACTTTAATTTAGCAGTTTCCATTTTACTTTTCATACAAGTATTCCTTTTATACCTCCCTTATGATCGCATTTCTGCTAGAATTTCATACAGTAACACTTCTGTATCCTCGGAACATCCTTTATCTATTTAATCACTTATTTTGCCTCTTATCACTTAAACAAAAACTGTATCGCTGTTCTAATTTCAATTAAAAATTACAAATATTCCACATTGACATAAACGAAAAATCGAAAAGAATTCACGGAAATTAATACTGCGGTGGGTGCGATTCAGCCATAGAAATCTGTAAATCGAAGATCGTGCGATCAATAGATCCGGAGAATAGTAGAAACCCGAAACTTTGCAAGTGCACGGTGATACAGGTGCGCGAATTCTGATCCGTCAGGCAGTCTGTCGTCGTTTTACCGATATCTGGGTCAAAGTCGCGTCCTCGCCGAGGCCAAGAAGCCACTTAGCTCGGAGCGGCCTAGTCTCTCTCGTTCGGAGCGTATACGATCACCTCCAGGCCAAGTTTGGCTGAGATGAGTGAGCCTTTATTTATGGATCGGTAACGTTTCCCGAGCGGTGAAACCACATCCTCCGTCGAGGACAGAGACGGCCGGGATCGTTCGCGCGCGCGGTCCGATCGCCTTCGGATCGAAGATCGCGCGCACGAAAAACCGGCTAAGAAAAACAGGAAAAAGACGAGCTATGAATTCTAGATTCACCAAGTTGAAAGTATAATTCGCAGGGGTGTGTCAAAGATCATCGCTGCAAGAAAACCGCGCGAGCATTCTGACGCCGTCTGAATATTCCGCGAGACCGAGCCGTGAAAAAGCGCGGAGAGGATCGTAAAAGCGCTTCGAAAATAACGTCTTCCGTCACTACATCAGAGATAAGAGAGCAAGAGAGAGAGAGAGAGAGAGAGAGAGAGAGAGAGAGGGAGAGAGAACGCGGACGTCGATCGGGAACGGGGCAAAAAGTGTCATCCGTCGATGATTTATGATCAACGACATTAGCAGGCGGCGGAAGAAAAAAGATCGTGTTATTGCGACGAACTGCGGCGGAATTACGATTTAATCGAGATCATCGTGCAGGTTCCGCGGGCAATTCGTCGCCGCTGTCCTCGTGGTCACGTCCACGGGCTTCGTGTTCCGGTTCTCACACACCGATGACCCTCGACTGGCTAGTTTCTCGCGTTAATTGCCGCTCCATTTTCTAGCGGACGACCACGATGATTTTCTGGAACCGGGGTCATCCTTCGAGCGATCCGGTCCGTCCAGTTTTGCGAGCCACGCCGATTCGTAATAGAGAAGCATACGTGTTGGAAATATGGAATACCGGATAGCTGTTGATGAGATCGATGAATGAACCGCAGATTTTATTATTGAGTCTGATTCGAACGCGGATACGTAATCGTTGCATTATCGAAGTCGTGCATTCGGCAATGGATCGCGTTAATTGCATAGCTGTCCCTCCAACGGTGCTTGCATACACACTCATACGTGAAAGTATTTGAATACTAATATAACTTCGACTTCTATGTCATGTATTTAAATAACCGTCAGAATACGAAAAGCTTCCAATTAAGTATAGAATGTTGTCTACGTGATACAAAAAATGTAAAAGAGGCATCGAATTCGAACGTCTTATAAATTTCTTTATAGTCTTTATCTTTTTGTTTCTTGTAACTTGTATAACCGAATTCACTTCATGGAGATGAACAATCATGAATAAGGCGTATAAATATAATTTGTTAATGCATCTGAAATAATTTGTCAACTTCATACTAATAATTTATAGTGAAACTTATATTAATGTTCGAATACTTTCGTGCACGAAACTATGCATATACCTTCCTTAATATAATTCACTCTTACTAAATATATAGTCTACGTACTGTTCGCCTAATCGATTCTGACCTTTGCAGCTATTATAAGCCTCGAGTACTATCGCCAGGTAGGTTTCTACCCCTCATGTAATGCTTGTATTAGCACTGTTAACTTGGTCATTCAGCTACCATGTAATTTCAGCGATAATTCCGACCTCATATCAAATAGACATATTTTATGGTGATCGCGGATGTGCTATCAATCTTTTATTTCCGCCAAAACAATTATATCCAAATATAAAACCTAAACACCGAAGGTCCTTTGGGAATTAAATGTCAAGCCGGTAAAAACTGTTTTTAAAAATGTTTTTAAGTATAGCGATAAATGTATCAGAGATAGATAGTATTAACACGTTTCGTTGAATCTTTTCAACGACTGCCTCGACGTGTTTGTGGACGCTTTTCTCGCATGAAATCGAACGTTCAAAAAGAAGCAAATCGAGCGCGGAGGACGTTGAAGTTGGAATGGGGCGTCGCAGAAACGGGGGAGTTTAATGAAAGGCTCGGACGAGGTGCGTGGAGGGGGGGGGGGGAGGGGGGGGGGGGGGGGGGGAAGCAAACGCAAGCACGAGACGAAAGTTCCTTTGAAATGTATCTTCTACGTGTACGTTGTGTACATATATTTATACATATACATACATCCTATACATATACATATATGTATATATATATTTATATAGTTTCTTTATTCGAATATTACATATGAACATATATACACTCACCACTATGCTATGGGACGCCCGGATGCGGGGCTAAACGGCGTTTGTTGCGCGCGGAAGGTAGGAATCGATCGTAGTAGAACGATCGATCGATCGATCGATAGTCGTAGCATCGGGTCGTTCTGAAAGCTCGACTCCGACACGGGTTTCAATCTCTTCGAAGCGAACGGGAGCTTTTAGGACGGCCCGAAGCGTGCCCGATCCACGGCGGACGATCCAGCGTGGACGATCTAAAGTCGAGGATCCACGACGGACGATCCATGGTCCCCGATTTTCAGGGACCGATGTTTGGTCCGTCGGATGTGTTTCGCGGCCGTTAACAAGTTCAGGACAGGTTCTCGGGGCAAACCGATCCTTTCGGATGGTCCCGAACGTGTTAATTTCAGAGCGTTCGGCGGAAAGAAGAGGATAACTTTGACTATCGTGCCGAACGGCCCTGGCCGGAGGTGAACTTCTGGATCCCGGTCGCGCGATCTAACTTACGATCTAGCGGTTCGGAAAGGTAACGAGCGCTCGGACAGCTTTGTCGGCCCACGGCGCGCCGCGTCGCGTTCGTGGCTAAACAGTAAATACGTATAACTCGGTAACCTCGGTCAAATCACAATCGTGGTACAATTTACATCATTCTGTGTATATATATGTATATATATTATATCTATATAGATCCATTTGTATACATATATCCGTATATACTGTATATCAAAATTAAAAGGTATTCTTCGCAATTCGCGCTTGGTACATCTTGCACGCGGCTGACTATCAATTCGTAGGGGTCGGGGCGTCGAACGCTCGACGCTATTTCGGAATGGACGCTGTACGGTGGACATTTTTCTACGAGGGCTGATATTCCTGGTTCCCATGGAAATAGGAACTCGACGAGACCACGGCCATTTGGAGTAAAACAAATCATTTCTTACCTTTCTGTATTCACTTGCAGCTATTGCGATCATCGCAGGCGTTATATCAAGTCGTAAATAACTTCCGTTTCTTTATCAGACTTTGTTATCTTTTTTTATTGATCTTGTTGTTAATTTTATTTATATTATTAATTTCTTTACTTGGTGAAAGCGAAAGCTCGTTTATCTCAGTGATCCATAGTGGGTGAATACAAACGATAGATTCTACTCAACTGCATCGAAAATTATTTACGATTGTATCTAATCAATTTTTAGAAACGTGAAATATAGATGAAACATTAACATTGTTCTTCTTTGAAAATCGAGAGCAGCCCACTGGGCATTACAACAATGTTATCCTTTTTCCGATGGTATTCGCAGGAAGCATTGCTCCTCGTGGCAAAACGCTTGTGTCCGCTGTAAGTCGCACAGTGTCCATTCCGCTTCGCGTCTAACAACGCAGGACAGCCTCGCAAAGGACTTTCTTCAATGAAGATCGCACGCTCGCTCGCGGAATCGGCTGCATTTCGCGTGAACGCGTCGACGAGTTCAATGATTCGTAGTCTCTCGCACATCACCCTCTTTCTTTCCCCAAGGGAACTGTGTGGAACTATCACACGCATGGAACTATCTTCGCGCGACATCGACTAACTAAATTGAGCCTCGATTCGAATTCTAGCGTTACATTACGTTACATTACACTCTAGTTCGCGTTCAACGAGCGGTACAGCGAAGAAGAAAAACGATCCGATTTCTGCTCGGGAATGGAAGACGACCCGCGGAGCGAGCCCGGGGCGCCGAGGACGATTCGAAGGAGCTTCCAAACTGGGATTCGAGGTCTCGAACATTGATCGTAGCTATTGAACGAACATGTTCCGCGTTACAACAGGTCAGAGATTTCTGTGTAAATTTGCATGAAAACCTTGCGCGCCGTTTTAGCGAGCGGTCACCCATTCTCAATTCTAATTGTTGGATTTACTTAATAAATCTACTTTGACTGTTTGGACACTTTATAGCAAATTTGAATGTTTATAGTAAAAACATATCGTTTATAATAAAGACATAATCAGACTGCGGATTTCTATGCGAAATAAAAATTGTCTTTATTAACTACAAGATATAGAAATTACGTAGATAGTTCTTTACTTTCTCAATCTCTTCGACGTGCTGACAGTAATTTAATAACATTTTCAAATTGTAAAAATGTTTTCGCTATTTTACACTTGGTCTATTCATTTTTTTTAGAAATGCAGAAAATCCGCAGTCTGATCGTAATTATATCAAAAGTGTTCCACTGTGTTTCCGTTTAATAGCCCAATTTCCGATTCCAACTTTGTATATTCGTAGGCCAGAGATCTCGCATGTATACTTCCAAAAAAATCTACTAAGAAATTTGCAACGAAAAAGTGCGAGAAGAACGATACCAACGGTCCGCTTACGACGCGTCTTTTCCGAGTGTTGCTCTTCCACGATATTACGCTCGCAGCGTCGCAGCTTCTGCGGAGAAGCAGCGTTTCCGGCGACCGATCGTCGACGGGGGCCATTTTCTGTAGCCGCCTCGTCTCCGCTTGTTCGCTTTCTTTTCTCGTTCTAGCAGGCTGTCGCAATTCGAATCGGCCCGGCCAGTCCACGGAGCCGGCGACCAGTGAAATCACGCGTGTAAACTGGAACGAGATGAGATCGAAAAACGCGTAGCGCGCGGACGTGAGAACGCGCGATTTCGCGGGATAAGCTCCCCGTCCCTCCCCGCCCAACCCCTCTCCCGTGAAATTTCGCGGCTCCTCCGGTTTTTTCCTCGGCGAGGGGAACGACTGGCCGAGACGTGGATCCCGGGGCGTGGAAACCGGCGGCGATTGTGCGACTACGCCGATCGTTATCGTATCGACACGCTCGACGTCGCGGCGACGATCTTGTAAACGGTCTTGAGCATTCCTGTCGATTCCCTTCGAGTTTTCGCAATGAAAGTCTTCTAGGTAGACAAACCAAAAGAGAAAGAGAGGAAGAGAGAGAGAAAGAGAAGAGAGAGAGAGAGAGGGGAGGAGAGGGAGAGAAAAGCTGTCCATGCAGTGGAGTCGTTTCGAAGCAAGAAGCCGACTTTCTGATTTCGAGTGCGGCGAGAGGACTTCGCAGAAATCGGTTCGATTATTTTAGGATTGTGTTACTGATACACGTTCGACAGAAATTCAGGAACAAAGTTTGAGATCGCGATTCTTAACGATGACAGAAGTACTAAATTTTAAAGCATTATTTCAAGTTTAATGGTTTAACACTAAATCTATCGAGACCTCAATGGATCGAACATATATTTCTTTATAACCAGGAGAAAGCTGTATTTATTTAAAACCATTAACCATTTTGGTTGATATGTTTACTACGTCAAGAAATTTCTTCTGTCATTTTTCTATACCAAATGTATGAAAGGTTCATTTTTACCGGTCGGTAGATTTAGTGTTAATGAGCACTATCGAACTCTTGAAATGATAAACATCTTAAAGCTTAAATGAATGAAATTATTGAACCGTTTTTTAAAAAGAAGGTTTCATAATGTCGATATTATGAGAATGAAGGTTTTAAGACGGGTTATTTTGAGAAAGCAAACGAGATGGTAGGTTTAGCGTAAGCAGTAGCGGATGGCTCATGCGAGCCAGCGTAGTCGGCGCTAAGTTCTTGCTAACGGCGCGCTTGAAAAAAATATCCGGAACTTTAATCGGCGATCGTAGGAGGTCGAGGGAACCGATTTCCAAGCTCCGAGGTCTCGGATCGATCGGCTCGCCGGTGTCCCCGTTCCCCTCGCGGCCGTTGTTCTCTCCGTCTCGGTCGCGGACACGTCCGATCTTTCCTTCTCCCGCGGCGTATCTCTCTGTTAAGCGTTTCATGGTTGTCGAGATCGCTCTCTCGCCTCGGCGTGGCTCCTTTATTGCGTTTCACTTTCGCGATGAGCTTGCCCGTCCGATCGGGGCGTGGCAGAAGTGTAACGCAAGAGAGGTCCGAGGCCATCGTCGGCCGGGATCGTATGCGTGAAGCAAGAAAAACAGGGCCTGGCCATCCTCTCTCGACCTCACTGTTGCGCCCAGACGAGAGAAAAAGAGAGAGAAAGAGTTAAAGAGAGACAGAGAGAGAGAGAGAGAGAGAGAGAGAGAAGCGCCGAAGCTTAGTCACACCTCGCGTTCACGATCGATCCTGCATCGATCTCCCTTTCGAAATCGATCGGTCTTAAAATGGATTTCGAGGAGACCGCCATTCACCGCGAATCGGCCGCGAAGCCCAGCATCAGAAACAGGAAACCGAAATCGGCCGGGCCCCGCGATCGATCTCGGGCGTGCTCGATCAGGGCCGCGTACCCGCGTTGCGCGTCCGCCAACGTCTCCTGTAATTTAGAGGAACGCCGGCATTCCAAGCTAGAAAGCGCAAATCGTTTCTCACGCGTCACTGAACTCCCGAGACTATCGCTCATCCGATTTTCCTGGCCGGCCGGTGCACACACCCTTTGAAAAACGAAGACGGTCTCGGCCGCGCGCAAGCAACACCTTTCTTCGACCGCGTTTCCGGCCGCTCGCTCGCTCGCGTTTACCAAGGTCAAGAGGATCCGCTCGACGCGAGCGCAGCCTCCACACCTGCGCTACTTGCGGTGAACGTCGCGGCGCATGGTAGAAAGTACCGATAAATTGCCACCTAATATCGCGCCGGGAGCCGATGCAGCGACCGCTCCGTTGGCAGCTCCTCCTCGGAACAGGCGGCGACGCGTCCGCTCCGACGTCGACGGTCCACGCTCGATCCGGATCTCGCATAATTGATCTCAGCGTCGCCGCCAAGGTCGAGTCACCTCCCGGCCACCGGTTAGAAAGCGCCGGCGAATTCGCCGACGGAGCCGCGAGAGTCAAGAGCGGAAAGCGATTAGATCGTTTTCGCCCCGGGTATAGTTTTCAGCGATCGGCCGCGGGAAACGGGTTGCGCGGGGAGGAGAGCATCGCTGTGGTTCGTTTGTTCCTTTTCGCTGATCATCGTCGGCAGGAAGCGCGCCGCTTTTCCATGTCCGCGTAGATCACCGCGGCGCGGCGCGGCGCGATACGGCGCGCGCGTCGGCTTTCCCACGAAATCCGCTTCTCCTTCGCGATATATATATTACGGTTCGGCCGTGTCGAATTCCAACGGGCCGCGGATGACTTTCACGCGGAAACATCGAGAACTCGTCTCCCTTTTTCGATCCTCGATCCCTCGATTTTCTCTGGAAGTTTAATGACTCGGAGCCGTCGAACCGCCCAGGGTTCCCCGAGGAAACGGCGCAGATCCGCCTGGCGATTTCTGTTTTATTTCCACCCGGCTGAAATTCACTTTCTAGATCGTAAAGCCGAGAAGTGTCGTTTTCTTACCGGCAGAAATTAACTCGAGATCGAAGTCGTTCGGGGAACCATTAGACGCACTCGAAAGTCGGATCGTTTCCGGTCTGAACCACGTCGATCTATCTGTTCCGCTCCGCGAACGAACAAAGGGCTACGAGTAATTACAACAGCGTCTGGATAACTGCCTTTCATCTTCGCGTTTTCATCGCGTGAACTTGCGTAAACTTGACGAACACCTTCGGGGGCTCTGTCTTATATACTGTTTCAGTCGCAACATTTTTCAAACACGTTAAATTCTATGCAAGCGTCCCTCAGCTTGTCAACAAGGGTGGACAATTTCAGAAGAGGAGATTCGATTATTTTGACAATCGTCGTATCTCTTCTTCTCGTATCGTTCATTATGTTTACAAGTCAACGGAAACTGTGCATGGAAACTGTTCCCATTGAATCCCAATTGGTACCGAGTTGTGTTTGGTAGGTTCAGTCCATATTCCAATTACTTTGTACAAAGAATATCTTCCCAGTGATTCGGAGAATTCCACCCTGTCCCTTGCGCTTCTGCGACAGTTATCGAGGCAGGCCCGCGAAAGATTGGTGCTTAGGTCGACTGTATCGTCTACTTAAACTAGACGCGCCCCCGGTGCTCGAGCCGGAGGACGCTTCAGGCACGCCGAACCGACGTCCACGACGGTTCTTCCGGTCGACGTCGAATCCCGGAGACTCGACGACCAACCAAATAGTCTGTTGCCACGGTTTCTTCGTTCTGAAAGACTTTTCCTAACACTAATCCTAGGACCCGGCGACCCGGACTTCCCGTCAGAGAGAAAGAGAGGGCACGCCTCTTCGACTAATCCAACCCAAAATGATCGGGAGGCCCGGCTCAGGTGTTGTTCCCAGGTGACAACGGCGGTGAACTGACTTCCCTCTGCTCTTCCTGGACGCTCTCGGGCCTGCTCGCGGTGCTGCTCGACCTCGAGCTCAGGTTATCCCTGTCGCTGAAGTAGGAGGAGTCGCCCCGCTTCTCCTCCAGCTGGAGTTGCTGCTTGTCGTTCCTGAAGTCGTCGGCCCCGTGGCCGAGCAGCCCCGGGAAGTAAGGCATGCCCTGTCTCTGCGAGGTGATCTTGCCCATGAAGCTGCGGATCTCCTCGAAGTAGGACTCGTCTGCCCTGGGCAGCTGGCCGTGATACCTCGAGCGAACCTCGTCGAGTATCGTCGGCCCGTCGGCGTCGTGTTTCTTGAGGTGCCGGTCGAGATTGGTCTGCTGACCGAAACACCGTTCGCATAGCGGGCACTTGAATGGCTTCTCCTTGTTGTGGATGTTCCTGACATGGCGCTGCAGGTTGCTCGAGATGCTGAACGATCTCTCGCAGTATTTACACTTGTAGGGTTGCTCGCCGGTGTGCGTTCTCAGGTGCCGCGTCAGGTTCGCCGATCTGGGGAACACTTTGCCGCAGAACTTGCACGAGTATCTGTCCTTCGGCTTCAAGCCGGCTTGCACGCTGATCGAGTACGGCGGCAGAGTGGAGGCGGTCTGTTGCTGTTGCTGCTGCTGCTGCTGTTGACTCGCGTGGCTTTGCTGTTGCTGACTCGCGTGGCCTTGCTGTTGCTGCTGCTGTTGTTGCTGCGGCGGAACCGCCGAGGGGCTGGGTATCCTCGCGACGGCTTGCGAAGACGATGACGACGTGGAGGACGTCGTCGAGGAGAATCTGTTCGGCGGCAGAGGCACCATGGTGGGCAGGGCTCTGACCTGGATCTTGGGCAGGTCCGGAACCGGTGAACCGTGGTGATGGGACCGGTACATGGCTTCCAGGACTAGCGGATGGACGGCGTGGTGTTGAGGGAACAGTACCGTATGATAAGGCAGACCGGTGCCGAGGCTGTTCTGGTTCAGCACCTCGATCTCGTTCTGGTTCTCGTCTCGCAGCCTCTCCTTCTTGTGATCCACGCGAAGATCGAGCGGCTCGCAGTCCAGCTCGTCCTGATGGTGCGGCTGCGGCGGCCGGGCCGCAGGACTCATGTGCGGCTGCTGCTGGTGGTGGTGGTGCTGCTGCTGGTTCGTCGGACTCGAGAGACCCCGGCCGTGGCCGTGGCTCAGGTCGTACGGCAGCTCTTCGACGTCCGGCACGCGGACGCTCAGCGGGTAGATGCTCGCCTGCTTCGGGCTGATGTGGCCCGGCATTTTCCTCGGACTCGAATCCTTCTCCCGCATGGCTGGAGGATACTTCGGGTCGTGCAGCAACGTCGGGGGCAGGGTGATGCTACCGAGATATCCGCTCATCACACCGCCTCTGTCACCCTTGTCCTGGCTCCTGCTGGCGGATCGCGGTGACCTGTCGATCAAAACATCCCATCGCGTTAGCTTACTTCAGCATTTTCGGCGCGCATTTCGTTCTGTCTGTCGCGTTGAATGCGACGTCAATCCATGGGAACTGACAGCGAACTTCTTATTCAGTCGGCGTTTTTTTTACAATGTTTATTTTTTAACCTTCATATTCACAGTCTCACGCATCCTGTTCCGACCGATGAAGAGTCCACTGTCAGACCCTGGGAACTGACTTCGCTTGAACAGAAAGTCAAGCAAGATTGACTTCTACTTAACGTGTTAAACAGTGTCCAAGACAGCGTGGTTACACCACCATAAGTCCACAAGTATGCGGATGCTTACCTCTTTATAAGAATAACTAGTATGCAATATAAATTAACGTTATAAAATAATGCTTATCAGCAAATTCTATTTTCAATACATACATACAGTAACATATAGTTGAGTAGCGTTATTGAGCGAGTAGCGTATATTGATAAAAGATGTTTTAAGGGCACGCGGCGGGTACATCGACAAAAAGAGAATTAATTGTCTTTCTGTTATTGTTGGTGAAATATTAAATACATTACTGGCAAAATATATATAATCTAACATATTCCAAAGTAAGTAGAAAAATAATAAATTATATTCATCAATTTTTTCAGACATTATCTTAAATCAACTTTCTAAATGTTTAGGTGTGCGATCTCGGGAGGATCTAAACCCAGATCAAGATCAATTCAGTCCAGAAACGTGGGTTGTTTAAGAAAGAGATGATTGTGCTTGCTCCTCATTTCTCCAGTGATCTAATCCGTGGCTGGGGTTTCGAGATCGCGAATTCATTGAAGAATCTGTATCGGAGAGCAGCGAGGCCGCGATAATTATATATACGAGCGGGTTTTTTGTCGGATTGAATGATCGCGGCGAAGGAAGCCCGGCGGCAGGCTGTCGTGAATCAGAATCGTGCGACGCGTTAATCCTGTCTTTGTCCCGATAAAGATCGCGCGGGGATCGTTTGGTAGACGGGCGACGATTTGGAAACATTAGTGAAAGGATCTGCTTTCGGGCTGACCAGTTAGCCAGCCGGTTAGTTTAAATTCGTGAGCAGGACGATAGGCGTCAACCGCAGGCTGATAAATTGCTCGTTTCGCCGGAGGCGGCGAGCCGATTTTCGAAGCGGCATGGAAACCGATCGGCCCGCCTCTCGGACACTGCTCGCATTTTTCTCCGGCGACGTCAGATCGGCCGATATACCGAAAACAACCGTCGGGGCCGGACACGTGGCGAGCGTGTAACGCCAGTGGTTGTCAAGGTGGAGTGACGCGTCTATTACTTGAAACGGAGCTAGGAAGTCTTTCCTTTCTTTCACAGTTGCTTTTTTCAAAAGAGAAACGCGAATAGAAGAGGCTCGGGGGGCCATTGACACGCACCGACAGCACCGATATATCTCGCGCTACCGATCGAACCTATCTGCCGGCACGTGCTATCTAACTTCATCAATGAACCATACATCACTCCGACCGTGCTCTGCCGGTCTTGCGAAAGGCGGCGCGAGCCTTGGCCAGATTCGTTTGCATAATTTTCAGGGACAGCGCATCGAAACTGGTCCATCCGGAGCGGTCGCCCTTAGACGTACATCCGCGTGAAAGGCCTTCGCTCCTTCGTGGATTTCGCAAGCACACAGCTTGCTCCAGTTGTCAGCCGTTCAGCTATGGAGGCTACCAATTGGACACCGTTTCGTCGGCACAAATTCAGAACAATTTCGTAAAGGTGAAATCTCCGGTTTCATTTCAAACTTTTTTCTATCTATCCACTGAACGCGACCGACGTATATTTGTTTTACAACAATGACAAGAGTAGATATATTTAATCTTCTTACTATTTAAACTACGACGCATACTTTAATAAAGAAACGTACCTAGAAATTTCTCCTAGAAATATTTTATATAATTACAAAAAAATAGAATGAAACCGAAACAAAATATAAATTTTCTATACCAGCTTCAATAAAAAAAGGTTTCTTCATTTAATAATTCCGACATTTCTGAACTATTTTGCAACGAGAAAATCATGTCACCTAGAAAATTGCCGGAGTAGAAATAAAGGGAAAATCAAAATGTTGAAAGGATTATTGTATAATAGAAAACAGCTGCTGCAGAAACATCGAAGCGCAAACGCGCCATCTTGTCGCCGAAAATCCAGATCGGAGCGACGCGTGCGGCGCGTCTCACCATATCGGGCGTTGGAATCACCGAGCGCACCGCTTACGCGAGCGTCGAAGTCTCCGACGTGCTTCTCGCGTCGCGTGTTGTTGTTTTCGCGCGGATTGCGAAAGCGCGCGGCTTCTGCGTAGAGTCTCGTTGGTTCTAGATAAAGGAAGCCGTGGACGAGCCGAGAAATCGGGGGGGACAGTGTCGCAGTCGGTGCGGTTCCAAGCTGGCACGATCCAGTTGCCGAAGAAGCTAATCTAGAGGAGTTGCTTGTCGTCCGGTTCCGACGAAAGAGAAATCCGTTCGGCGACAACGTAGCCGAGCAGCGTCGCACCGCCGGGGAGGCAAGAACCTCGTCTCGAGCATAAAAGGAGCAAAACCGAGAAGCTCCGACAATAGTGAAAAGCGTTAATTGCCGGAGAATGTGAAGACGGGCCGGGTTAGGCGGCGTCCGGCTGGAATCGAAAGTGTACGGAGAGTTTCAAAAAGTCCGGTCCCGTACGGCCGATGATCCGGAACGGTTCAACGGCTACGTTTACAAGTCGTTAACCGTAAAAACCCACGGTAGACCGCCTCTCGCCGAGGAAACGGCGGTCGTTCGTTCTCGAACTGGTTCAATAACGGCGTACGACGCTAGCAAAAAGTACTTGATCAAGCAAATTATGTGTCCATCGGCATCGCCACGACTATTTCACGTGGACTATTTTTGAATTGACGATATTAATAACAGAGGTGTAGGAAATATTAACATAGAAACGAATGGAACTGTTCTCTTACACCTAGGTCACCGACGATCTATCTTCCCTCGACGTTCCTGTCGTTTATCATCGAGGATCAGCTCGGCCAAAGAAGGGAGCTTGCCGGTGCATCGTTGTTTTTCCTTTTTCCAGGGGAACGAGTTGAAGAAAGCGCTAGACAGCGTGTCATCTGTCTAGACAGGGCCGATCGGGTTCGATTTGCATATCGTACTTTCCCCTGTTCCCGTTCGATAGCCGCTCGTAAGGCGGAGAAACTCGCGTGCGCTAATCAGATTTTTCGCGAGTAGGGCTGCCGCCACGTCGCGACGTAACCCGTCTACTTCAGAAAGCGGGATCTATGGCGGGCCGACGATATTTCTCGTCGCGCGGTTCGAATCGTCGCGCGGTTTAACGAATTGCCGTCGCCGTTCCCTTCGCACATTTCCGGTAACTTAATCGCGAAACGGCTCGCTTCTTGGAATTTCGTTTACCTCAGGGAAAGAAACTCGGTGAGAGAGATAGTGCAAGAGAGAGAGAGAGAGAAAGAGAGAGAGAGAGAGATGGAGAGGGAGGGAGGCCGACTCTCCGTGCAGAGTAGCGTGAGTTTATCTTCCGAAAGGTGGAGTTTCTCCGCCGCGACTTCGTGAGTAATGTCCTCGGGAAACGGTAGCTGGTTCCGTGGAACGGCGGGCGAAATAAGAAGAAGGAAAGGCGGAGCACGATCCTCTCGCGCGGACTGACATCTGTTACGTGAATCAAGCCGGACCGAGCGACGTCGCTCGAGATCGGCCGAGATCCACGATCCAGTTTTCGGTTTCTAGAAAGTCGGGATGAGCCGGGCGTGGTTCGACTCCTCTCTCTTTCTCTCTCTCTCTCTCCCTCTCTCCCTCCTTCTCTCTCCGTCTTGTTTCCTTTTCCTCTCCTGCACCCTTCGTCCCTCCCGTTGAAGCGGTGTCCTTGCCGTGTGATTTCTCTCCCGACATTCACTTGTGCCATCGCGAATACTCGCCCGATCCCGTTCCCTCTCGATCCATGAAAAATGAACGACGTTCCCCGGGAGCCGCGGATTATTTACGATTGCTCGCCCGGAATCTCCCGACTTCAATTTCGATTCGAGTAATTACACATTCCGCCGATGGGAGGGCAAATACTTAACGGCGGCGCTGCGCGGTGTAATGAGCCGGCCTCCAGGGCCGCAGGATCGCGACAAAATTGCAACCTTCGGGATACGGAGTGTTTCCTCGACTCGAGATCTTCCTTTCACTCGGATCGTGTCATCCGCCGGCTACCATCGCGAAGGGTTTTATCACTGTCTCCTGCCAAACTTGGCCTGCTCGATGAAATATCTTCGATCAACTTCTCGATGAACGTTTAACTAGTACTCCCAGGCTGCTGATCAACCAAAAACATAACTTCCATGGTAAATTCTAAGTTTCCAGCTGGAATATAGCTAACACAGTTCCTACTTTCTTGTAGAACCGTTTTTGTAATGGACAAGATCAAGGAAAAATCTTTTGTACGATTGTTTTTAGTTCCAGCGATGCAAAAACTTCTTCGATCGCAAGAACGGCGCCACGACAGTGGGATGCACGGCGTTTACAGTGCAGCCTAGCTATTCAAATGCAGCGTTTAACGAGCTGTTTTATTGTCCATTGTCGCGAGACAATCGCGTCGACGAAGACGCCTCGCGCAATTATCGTTGAGCACAGATAACACCAGCAGCGATAATTTTATAAAATTGATCACCGCTTTAGATTGGAGCAATTTTGTTTACCAAGATATTGCGACGTCGGTGTGTTTATATTTTGAATAATCGTTCTGCCCTCATATTTTCTGCGACAATTTCGCGAGCAATCTCGATAGCATCCCCGCAACCCGTCTTCCTTCACCTGGATCGGCTTCAAGACGAGAGTCCGCGACGAAAAAAGGACGGAGGAGGTAAAGACCGAGAGCATCGATCCGTGTCTTCCGTCGTTGCATGGGCCTCCGTATGAGCCGCGATCCTTCTTTCCGATAAGGGGGCCAAAAGGTGCCGGCATTTAATTACAACTCGCGCCGCTTTAAGCACCGTCCTGTCGTTGATAAACCGCGCCGGCCCGCCGGATTCATATGCCGCGCGACGCGAAATTATTGCTCCACGTGTGCGACAGGCACTGTCGCGGGATTTTCGGTCCCGGGACGGCCACCATCTCGGCTCGTCATCGCCGTAATTACCCGGAGCGTCGGTGACGCCGTTTCCTTCACCGTAAATTGGCTCGTCGATGCCTCCGTCCCGGTTCACCTGTTCGGGGCTGCCGATAGCGACGACACTTTGTGGCGAACCGTAAATTAAACCGTTCCTCCCGAGTCAAAATCCGTTCGACTCGGCTGCGTCCTTGCGACCGGATTAAAGCATGCGCGATGCAAACCTGCCGATACAATGCGCCTCGCGTGCACGGCTACAAAAGTCGGCGCGCACCTGCTGCGTTTTGCATATTTAACGAAGACGACGAAGACGTTGCAGACGCATGGGCGTTCGGAAACTTGTTCGCATCGAGTCCAACCCCGATTCTGAAAGTGTGATCTGGGTAGACCGCGGATCTTTATGCAAATTTGCTGGCTGGTTTTACAAAGGATAGGAAGAGTAAAATAAAAATGGTGTCTGCTCGCGCGTTAATCCTCCCTTCACCACATCCGGGTTCTTCAGGACTCAAAGCTCGAGACTTGATTTGAGCGTTTGGCACTTGATGCCGTCTGTTATTTGCTTATGAAAAGATATGGTATGATAATAGTAGTAATAATAATTTCTGTAATGATTACAACAAAATTGTAGTTTGAAATGTCTATGCATTCAAGGATCCTATTCATGGGGTTTCGCGTAAACACACAACCGCTACTACTGCGAGGATTAAATGTGTAAGAGTTTGCGATATAGTCGCGACAAACGGATAAATTCCGAGTGCGGTTGCCGCGGTCTCGTGCAAGGGTCGTGAAGGACGCGGAGGAGGATCCGAATGAAAGCGGTAGGACGAAGGGACCGGCGAAAGGAACGGTGAAAGGTGGTAAACCGATCCGCGGTCGTTTCCAGCGCCGGCTTAATCGTTTTCGATGTTACTTTCATTCGAGCTGACAGGCGACACCGTTCATTATTCATCGGGCTGCGCGTTTCGTGGCGCTTGCACCGGTCACTCGGCCAGAATTAATTTGTCGACAGCGTCTCGCCGCGGAGCTGCTTACACGCGAGCAGCGCGCGTGCATCGCCGATTATCCGGCGATTATTATTTATGGTTTCGGGGCCGGCCGGGCCGACAGAGGAAAAAATACGAAGGCGTTACTGGCGATCCGATCGGATCCGATCTCGCCCACACCACGCGCTCCGTCCACAGTCCCGGCAGCCTTGCGGTGTAGAGAAAGAGGAAGGGAGAGAAAGAGAGGATCGTGGCCGAAGAAAACGTTGGAACGGTAAAAGCGGGAGAAAGAACGATATCGTTGCGTCCGGACGCGTACCGATCGTATCGCCTCGTCGATAGGTGCACGAGCCACGTTAATGAGACGTCCGTTCCGGAGCCGGTGCACCCGGAGAGTTTCTTCTTTTCCGTGAAATACTAATTACGCCGCGGACCGATCCGGCCGAGTCTGCCTCGCAGAACCTTAAATCGACGGATGAAAGACGGACGGAATAAATGCGAGCGACTAATCTACGAGCCTCGCAAATTGGTTCGCGTTGAGAAAGTGTTCCTCGCCTAGTAGAAACTGTCCGTCCCTAGTTAGACACGCCTGAAACGGAGAGTCTACTTTGCGGTCCGATATACCGGGTGTTCTCGGTCTTCACGGTAAAGCCAACGGAAGCGAACGCGAACAGGTTCGCTTCATACCTTTTATCATTTTCTACGGTCGAGCTTCGAGATGAACGCTTAATTGCTCTCCGGTTCAGAACCCGTTCGATCTAATCTATCCTTTCGCATCGAATTACTGGGAGTTCACGAAATATAATATTTCCTTGAGGAATCCTTCGCTTAAGAGAAAAATGAAATGACGTACGCTTCTGCTTATATTTCCTCCCTTCTGTTCCCTTTGTCCATGCTTGTACGTTTCCAATATAAAATTTCTCTAATTGTTACTACTTAAACTGTAACAAATAATTTCTCTACCTACATATTTTTATTATTTTATTATTATTATGATTATCATTATCTAAATTACAATTTTTCTGAAAACGACTGAACTGTACCAGTTCGATCAGGAATCAGGCGCACATCGCTGTTATAGAATCCAGCCTCGCAGGTTTCGCTCAATTAGATAAATTGCGAAGGAAAATCGGCTGCGCGGATTCAAGGAAGTTGAAACCGAACGAAAGTAAATTCGATTCAAAGGAAACCCAAGCAGGTTTCGATTGTAAAAGCGACTTCCGGGGCCCGGAGGGTTGGCGGAGACAGTCGGCAGAAGGCGCAGAGGCACGCCTGAGAAAAACGGTGTCTCGTTTGAAAGACGCGAAGCCATTATCGGGAGGATGTCCCGTGCGGACAGCGGAGTCACGGATGATACGTCGCTTCCTTGGAGGCTCCGGCATTGCAGTCACCGCTGACAGCATTGTCTTCCCCTCCGATCCTAATAGGCAACGCTTATTAGGGTCACAATGTCTGTAAAAGTACCGGAAGCCGGCTCCGGGAGCCTTCTGAATCCATTCATCGCGGACCGAATGGAGAGATCGGCTTCGCCGACCGATAAGGTTAGTGAAGCGCGGCGCGAATACGTTTTCAAGGAAACGGAACAATAAAAGATAGAAATCACTTCCCTTTTCGTCGATCCGAGTCGCTCGATCGAGGCTGTATTCGATAGGCTGCGTAAAACACTTCTGCGAACAACTTCGGCTTCACCGAACTCGACACGCAATTGCTTATTACTTATTATTATTTATTGACTTAAACGGACGAAATATACAGTGGTTCGATTCGAAAATGCAGTAGAACTTCGATTATCTGAATTCCTAGAGAATTTACTGTTCCATTCCCCTCATTTTCGATTAATTATTGATGCAATAAAACCAAGGTCCTTATACGATTTTATCATTATTACTTTGAATAATCAAAAATGTAAATAATGAAAATCGAGGTTTACTGTGCACAGTGTAAATTGTATCAGAAGATTTGGGAGAATATTTATATTGTTCTATCGACGAAGAGACGAAGCTTACACGGTTTCTCTGGGTGCGATGCAATCGAGAAGTATAAAATTGAGAAGCAAAGAAACAGTGCGATGATACGGAATAATATCTGTTCGCATAAGGTTTCAACGAATTTTATCCGCAATTTATAACGTTCTCTCAATAAAAATTCTCTCAACATTCGCGAATTCACACCTGCGATTTCAATTATTTGTTGCTATTATTATTGACTAGATTTACGGGCGTGAGGCCCTGGCATAACACTAATTTTCATCCTATACGGAACTGAATAAAGTCGACAGCGCGTTGCTTGGCAGAGAATTTCGTAATTGGAGACTGTAATCGAGTTCGAGGGTTGCAGAGAGAGTTTTGCCGTGCGGGAGCCAAGAGGAACGCGAAGCGGAATCGAGACCCGCCGGCCGATCGAAGATTTTCAAGCGCAGCGATCCGCAGAATTTCAGACGGTCTGAAATATTTCTGCGTCTCCGGGTCGAGATAACGTTCCCCGGTTTTCTCTACGGTCTCTCTATGATTTAGATAAACGGCTCCGCTCGGCTCGGTCGTTTCCTTATGAAACCTAAACTATCGACGTCGTTGGAATTTCGCTTTATACTCTCACCGCGAGGCGGGCTCGGATTCCGGTTGCGAGGAACGCGGGAACAAACAATGGGGAGGCTACTGGGTGTCTCAGGACATCTAGGGCTATCGCCTAAGCGAATTCTTTCCGTTCGAAAAAAAACCCGGAAATCTCGAAATAGAATCATTTCGTCCGAGTTGCTGCATCTTGTTCGAAACAAAATATGGAAAGTTGACTACATCAATGATTATAAATTGCAATTGCAGCTCTAAAAAAAAGTATATGAAGACATTATGCTTGAATCTTCTGTGGAATTTCGTTTCGAGTCAATTGTATGTAGCTGAGGATACCGTGAATATTTCCAACAAGTAGAAAAGGTGCGACATGGTCAGACACACATTCTTTTTTCTTCCAAAGAATATCTGCGGTCTCGTGTAGGATAGATATTACCTACGTATGAATGTATACGATCCATATATTAATTTGTATGTTCAAATTTGCAGGATGCATGTTTTTTGAATGGAAAGTATATGTAATTGTATCTATACAGTAAAGCAGATGCATTGAAAGGTAATGCACGGTGTTACTTATTCCATCCGAGACGTCATGGATTATTAATTTCGCCAGATTGCCATTGGATTTTTATTCGCGAATTTTCTCTGTTCCATCAGCCTTGCGACTCGCTACCGTTTGTTCTGAGACGACCTGTACAAGGAAGACGGGAACGGGTCGAGCGAGATGCCGAGGATGATTCCGAGAAGTGTGTCGATCCACGAGCGTGGAACATAATAGGCCGATTAGGAAGACAATCGAGCGACGTCCAATCCCAAACGCTTTCCCGCCGCGGTCGCCTAGTTTCCAGCTCCCGGCGCACGTTAATCGGCTGAAATTCGCCAAATATTTCCACCGCAGGCCGGAAGAAGATTATGCCATTTATGGACGAAGGCAGATCGGGGGCCCGGCACAATGCTCGGCTGAGAATTTTTCTCACGGCTTCTCGCGCAACGCGTTTAGGCCCCATCTGGTAACAGTTAACGGCCATTTGTCTGCAAATTACGCGATAACGCCAGCTCGCTGGGGGGGGGGGGGGGGCGCGGTAGGGAGAAACGACGACGAAGAGGCGCGCGTGTGGAAGGAAACGGGAAAAGAAAGTGAGCGTGGATCGACTCGAATCCTCCGGAGGACTTCCTTCGCGGCTGTAATTATCGCGATTACCACCGCAGAATTTAATGAACCGAACGCTGGACGCGCATGACATCACCGCTAAGAGATTTTCCCTTTTTTGGCACGGTTCGTATAATGCCTCTGTTCTGCATCAGTGGTGAACTGCAATGACAGCGCCATTGTCTCCAGCTGGCTGCTGCTAGCACGGTAAATCACCGGATGACGCCAGTTTTTCGGACGTCGCCGCGTTTCGAAAGACATCTGTTCTAGATTATCCATTGCCGTAACTGACAAAAGTTTGGAGGTTTTAAGGATGGAACATTCGTCCTCTAAGAAACAACAATATTAATATAAATCATACCGCAGTTTCCACAATTTCATGACTTGTCGCTACACTGCAGATCTTTGAGGAAATATACGTGTTTTTATTTTCTAAAAATCAGAAACGAGTAAAACCTTGCTAAAGATCTTACAATAATGGATGTTTATGCAAAATAAAAATTGTCTACAATGACTGCAAGGTACAGTAGCTTGACACATTTTATTTCTTTCTGAAATAATCTTAATGAGTTAAACGTAATCAATAGTACCTTTTAATTGTTCAAACGTCTCCACAGTTTTAAACTTAATTTTTGTCATAAATGCATAAAGTCCGCAGTTTAGTAATGAGTATCGGTGGAATGAAACTCTTCTGAACGCATAAAATCCGCAGTCAGCCTATTATTACCGTTGGGCATTCGTCGAAGCGGAATCGCGGTTGCGTCACGAACAAAAGCTATCTGGGGAAGAACGGCGCGAAGCGCGCGGTTCGAGGAAAGTCGCAGATTCTAAGCAGGGGCCGACTGAATCTATACAGCGATCGGCCCCGAAATCAGGAATAGATTTTCATGAATTTTCCTCTCGGCCGTTGGCTGGCCTGATTCTCGGTCGCTTCTTTCCGCGAGCCGTCTTTTCCTCTTCCGTCCGTCTCTGACGTTATCTATCGCGACGTCCATCCCCCGACCTCCGCCGGACCAGTTTCCAACGCGTCTCCCGACCGTTTTCTCATGAAATATTCAGAAGCGACGCGGCTCGAAATCATCGCCTCTCGTTCGATCGTTTTTCTTCTCCCCCCCTTTCTCCGGATTCCGTCGATGACGAGGATTATTCGCATTCTGCCGCCGTGTTTCTCGCCCCAGAAAGAATCGGCGTTGCGCAAACGTCCAATTTCAATTTGACTCATCGATTCGCGAGCCGCCGCTATTTTATGAAGTTCTTTCGACTTCGAATTGTTTAAGTTCTTCGGAAGAAGGACAATTTTATCAACGAGAACGGTAATATTTAATCAGGGCTCGGGGAAGATTTCAGTAATAGTAAGTGGACTATAAGTATTTTTATATAGTAGTTAAATACGAAAGTAGCGTTTAAAATGTACTGAATTACGTAATATACATGTGTAACTATTGTTTAAAAAAGGAATTTATTTATCAAATTCTGTACTATGTGAGAAGATAAAAAAATGTATAGTCTGTTTACTATTTTAAAAAATGTCTTATTGAATGCTATGCTGACATTTGCAGAAATTCAAATATTAAAGGAATCTATGATTTAAAGAAAAGAATGTCGGGCGTATATTGCGTTAGACCTTTATGTTATAAAAATGTGAACAAATGGAGATAACAACAGAAATATTGACTTAAAGGGTAATACGCTGAACTAGGATAGCTGATGAGATTACATTATCGAAAATTAATAGATACAAGAGTTGAAATAAATTTCAATAGAAAAAGACAGCAGATATTTTCTAGATAAAAATAAGAAGCAGTTATTTTTCGAGTGAATTGTGAATCAACTATGAAGACGGTCGCTGTGGTTTGGAGGATGGATACAGTTCGATCGATCGCGATCAATCGTACAGCCGAGGGGCAGGATCTCGCCGGATCCATCACTCTGCCACTAATATCGAGCGGACGCATTAATTAAAGGACGCTTTCTAATACGTCGAATTGAAGATCGCGGCGGGTCATCGATCTCGGTCGGCGTCGCTCGCGGGCGTTCCCCGCGACTGTTTTCTAGATCGTCGCCACTCGTTTTCTCATCTGCCGGTGCGGTTTCACTCCTTTTAAACTGCAATCGTCAGCTGGAATCGAGAGACACTGCTCGCGCGTAAATATCGTATCTCGAGCGGATCGAGATCGATCAATTACACACACAGTGCAACGACCAATTGTCAAGACTGGCGCCATGTCTCGGCAAGTAATGGCGACATCTGTTCAGCGTTAGCATCTTTCGGAAGATCAATCATTTGTCTAATGAATCTAAGTTCGCGCCAATCGAATTATAAATGACGAAGTTGTGACAGTTCTTCCAGACCTAATATTTAATCGATTATTAAAGATCAATCGATAATTTAACATATCCCTTTGAAAATAATCAAAATATTCGTACGTAAATAATTCTGGGAGTAAATGGGTTAATTGAACGCAGTACTTGATAACTGTGGATTAGAAATATTAAGGTTGACGCAGCAAGTATACGGCGATGTTTGTTGAAGCCGATCAAATGTTTTCGCGTGGCGTAAACGATTTTTGGATGGTAGAGAATAGCTGGAAGATGACCAACATACGAGAGAGACAGTTGGACATTATCGCACGAAAATGCGATATCTTACAAGTCACTCATTGTTCATCAATCTTTGGACGGGAGTCAAGTCTGTATGCTCGATCGTCTGCCGTATTCACCCGAATTTATCCGTGCGACTTTTCTTCATTTTCACAATTGACACTAAAATTAAAGGGATGCCTTTTTGATGACATTCCGATCATCCAAGCAGCTTCGACACGGGAACTAGAGGCAATACGGGAAAATCAGCTAAACCATGCATTTGAATCTCTTTCGAATCACTGCAATAAATGTATGTTCCTATTGTATATTATTGATCCAGTCTTCAAAATTAACTGTTGCACCCTGTATAACCGATTCGGCGCCGGACAGATCAGGAATCCAGCATTGCGTTTCCCGCGTCGGCTCGTTACGCGCGGGTCCGCGGCCCTCAGTGACATTTGCATCGGCGATCGGCGTACCTCGACAAAAGAAAACACGCGGGGAAAGAAACCGCTCGAGGAACGTCTCCGTGGAAGGCCGGTTTATCCCCGCTGAAAGCGAAACCGCTCCATTATCGACTCATTTTGAAATCGAAACGAGCCGGGCCGATAACTTTCCTCGGCGTCCGCTCGCTCTGTCGCTCGCCGGTTTATTAGTTCGCAAAAAAGTAACGCATATCGCGGCGCTGCGCGAGCGAGCGAGCGAGAGGGCAGGCAGGCAGGCATCCAGAGCGCACTTTCAAACGAATCGGCAAAAACGACTGCATAGTATCGCATAGGATGCAGCGTTCCAACGCGTGTCCGGAGACCGAGCAGCTTCGCTCCGCTCGGCACCGCTCTTTCCGTCGCTTTGCTCTGCTTTGGCTCGCTCCGCTTTGCCTCGCTTCACCCGCGACGCGGAGAGAGTTCTCCGACCCTCGTCAAACGGTTTCGACAGGGTGGAAGCGAGGGCCACGCGATAATGCGCGAAACAATGTCATTAGAACGTCGATGCCGAGAAAATCGTTGCACGGAGGTTGCCACGTGCAACGGCCAACCGGTTCTCGAGCGGCATGCATCGCTGCGGTCCAACCCGGGTTTCGCAAACTCGGACGTCCGCCAGCGGGCATTTTCCAGGCTCCGGCGAGAAACCGGAGAAAATGATCCCGGCCTGCTCGATCGCCGTGTCTAACGGCGGAGCGTACCGTTTGATGTCTTTGTTTCGACCCTCCCGCCAGGTCCTCCCGCCAAGCCTTTCTCTTCGGGATTGTTATTCGGCTCCGCAGAACCGGTGCCATCATTTTCCGATCCATCGTCCGACAGCTGAATAATCTGTTTCCACGCCTTCGTTTCTTGTCGTGCGACAGTCTTCGCTTTTAAAAAACAATAATTACGGTTAAGTAATGCGCATACGGATTTTGTGCGCCAGTTGTTGCGAGTTTACGCACAGGTTCAGGCAACGCAAGAAAATGTGCATATCGATATGAATGGATCGCATTGTTGTTGTGTGATTGCTGCATGAAATTACAACATCGGTGCAAGATACGTTCTTGTTTTATAGACTTTTCTCGAACAAGTTACGTAAAGATTTGCGGTGTGGTAGTAAGCTTAATAACCCTTTGCACTCGAGGCTATTTGATATGTATCAAATTGTAGGTGTATGCTTGTAGAAGACTTTTATTATTCGATAATTTATCGACTACACAGAAAATTAACGATGCGAAAATTCTTTTGAGGACAACAATTCATATGATTCATATGTTATTTATTGATTGTCAAAATTACAAAGACTGTTTCTCAAAAAACCATTGAATAAATTTTTTAAAATGAGCATAAATTGTAATAAACACGGCGAAAAATCTAAACGAATTATCAGTCTTACTAACCAGCTCACGTTAGGTAGAGCTAGATAGATTTCGCATTAAGCGATAAAAATGACAAGAGTTAGAATTTATTTACACATTGTATTGCGATAAGAACACCGAAGTAGTCACTTCCCGTGAAAACGTCTACGGACACGCTAAATTTGAATAATCGTAAAACACAAGGTACGAGCCAAGTGAATAAGATTGAATGTCAATATACAAGTTCCGATAAACATGTGAATGATTTCAGCAATTCCATTCACTGTGATAAGATACTTCTAATCGGAGGTGGCACGGGAGTAGCAGGAAAAATTGCATAAACATGAAGGAGTGCGCGCAGGAAAAACACTAAATACAGTGCAGAAATTGCGGCGACGTTTCGCAGAAATCGTCAGTCGAGCATCGATACCGTTCGAGAAGGGGGAATCGAGACGATTCCGCGGCCGGAAGCCGTGCATCAGGCGATCGTTTCACGGTGGGCGAAGAAATAAAGGACGAAATAAGGCCGGGACGTTCCAGGAAGCTGCAGGACGCCCTAATGGCCGGTTGATCCGGTCCGAAATTGCCGGCGAGGAGGCTTGAACACGCGGGCGGGGTTCCCTGCGTCCTTTCAAGGCCATCGGTAGCCGATCATTTGCGGAACAAGCGTAAATGAAAGGATCCCGTCGACGGTTCACGGAATCGGAGGAAACTTCGGCCTCGTTTTTGCCGGCCCCCGGATCGTTCTAATCATATTTCGCTGGTTTCATGGTGCTCGTCGCGAGCGAACGATACGGACCCGAGGCGAATCGATCCTCGATCCCGTCGAACTTACGCAACAACGATCCGCCGTCGAAATTTTACTGTCAAATGGCTTCGCTGGCAACCCGGTTCCTCGCCGGAGGACTCAGCGTCGATCGTCGATCCGTGATCCGACTTATCGATGAAACGAAAGATTTTTCCACGGGAACGCAGATTGCTCGCAGATCGAAAGAGATGTCGATCCTTTTGGTGAGAACTGTTCGAAAGATAAATCTTAACCTTTGGACGGCGGACATTTGTAAGCATTTATGGCAGCCACGGTTGGATCCATTCAAGACTTTACGATTACTTTTCACTGGTGTACAATTAAAACCTCTTTGTTGAGACCATAGTTAATCCTATCCTTAGTTTCAGTATTAATAGTAAATAATTCCTTTTGCTGGCACGAAATTGAAATCTAGATGGAATATTTGCAACTCTGGGTCTGAAATAACCCGGCGCTATCATCATCCAAGAGTTAAGAAACGTTCTTATGTTAGAAGTACTGGAAAGATGAAGGAGCGTTCTTGAAAGTTAATTTTTCCGAAGCTCCCTTATTCAACTTCACTCGTCGTTCGCTGTCATAGAATTTGAAAAGACGTCGCTGATCCGAAGCCTCGGTATTTATTATATCTAAAGAAACGTGTTTATGATCCTCAATTTCCACATAGGTGTCATAAAAATGCATCCCTCGAGGTTTGTAATTACGCAGTTGGAAAATGTTCACGGTGTAGTTTGCGTTTTATAAATGGCGCGGCATGCACAAGGTGGAATGAAATCTTTATTCGAAAATCATTAGGCATCGGAATCTGACGAACCAGCTGGCACTCGCAACCTTCGACGCGGCAGCGTCTCGATCAGGTAAGCCGCGAATCACGCGTCGCAGGTGCATAGGCAGTCGGAAGCGATTTGGCGCGTTTAAATGGAAATCGAACGCGGCGTGGAATTGCAGCGTTCGATCTGACCCTTCCGGAAAACGCTCTCCCGGAGTCATCTCCTCCAAACTTGGCCGCGCATGATTAATCGAACGGCCAAGTTCGGAGCCACCGGCTAACGCTCGGCCGAGAACAATAACGGGGAACAAAGAGCGAGGTCCGCTCCGGACGGCGGACTCCCTCGCGCATTAAATTACCCCGTGTCGAAACGGCTATCGCGTAACATTATCTCGGTCCCTGGAACCGGCGAACCTCCTCTTTGGTCTGGTTTCGATCGGCGAACCGATCGCCGCGGCGTAATTCTTCCGGTGGCTCGTTAAGCTCGCGTTAAAATCGGTCTCGACCGACCGCGCCACGCGGAATTAATATAGACGGTACAACGATCCAGGATACCGTCGGGCACGCCTCGTAATTAATCGTACATCGTCGATTGCTGTCCGGGCGTTTTCCAGAGGCTGCACAGGAAAGCGGATTTCGACGTTTCGCGTACCCGATTTCTCGACATTCTGATTCCGATTACGTATCGATTTGTGCGAACGAAGACTATTAGCAAAAGTCTTGAGTGGAGGTGGCTTTCGAGGCAGTCTTGCCTAGATTCTTTCGAATCCTTGCGTATTAATCATGCCTCGTACATCCGCGGAGTCGATCTTCTGATCGGATCTAATACAAATAGCTGTAGAATGTTTCCGTCGGCAAATTGCAACATTGCTACAGATATCAACCATTTTAAATAGTTGTGAATTCCGCATATTCTGAACGACTGAAGTCGACAGCTACGAGATCGGACTGCGAATCTTTAAGCGAAATATATGTTTTCCACTTCCTTGCAATTCAGAGATTCCTGCTTCGAAGCATTTCAATAAGTGCAAAGCAATCGATCGATGTTGCTCGATTCTTTTCATTTTCTTGCTAATTATACCGAGACTTTTCCGCTATCAATAGGATAAAATCCCCGGTCTAATTACGCTCGACGCTAATAATAAGGATGAACGCATATTAGCATTTCCATTCGGTATAAAGACGACCGGCACGAGGATAATCCTACGTGTTCTCTCGATGAAAAGTTGTAGGCCCGATCGGAGACGAAGATTGTCTCGGAAATGTGTAAATTGTCAATGGTCGCCGGCGCGATTTACGGGGTTTTAAGGCGGCGAATCGCGTTCTGCTCGTTCCCGTGGTGCCCGAGGTGCGCGCCAGGTGCGGCGGCACAGCATCCCGAGCAGACAAAATGTCTCTCCGCAGCGGGATTACGTTTTAATCTTCGGTGGCGAAGCTCGCAGAAAAAGAGAGAGAGAGAGAGAGAAAAGGGCGGTCAATTTATAAGCCGGCCGAGCGTTTTTTCGAGCGGCTCGTGATTCGTCGAGAGATCGTTTCTGCCGGGTGCCGTGCCAGCTGAGCACTGACATTTTTACGAGCGCGCAGGAATCGCGCGACGTTAGCACGGCAGTGTAATTTTTGTCGCGTCGGTTGATTTACAACTGCCGCGGCCGGGGAGAGAGAAAGAGAAGAGAGGGAGGGGAGGAAAAAAGGCGAGAAAGACCTGCAGCGAAATTGCGCGCGATCTCGTCACCCGTGTTCCCGCGTCACGAGGTCCCTCGAAATCGGTGTAATCCGACGAAGCGGTCGTGATCGGGTCGAGGAAACGAGCGAACGATAAGTGTATCGTTCGATCGGGACACGCCAAGCCGTCCTTGGTCGATCGAGGAACAATTCCGACGTCGAGACCACTTTGGCGGCTTAAATTTGAGGCCACGGTTTACATTCGTGACGTAAGGACGTTAATCGAGGCGACGGTAACGCGAATCGCTGACACGAACACGCCGAGCCGATGCTTATTTGCTTCCCCGGCAAGGCGATCACGATCCGTGGAAACACCAAAAAACAACGATTTGGGTCAGTGCTTCGCGAAGTGCGCAACAGTGGCAGTTTTTTTCGAAAGATGGAAACGCGACGGTGTAACGTAGAAATCAAATTTCCATCAATCGGGTATTCGAGAAAGTATTTCATATTAGATTCACGATTTTTGGAAAATTCTTGATATTTGAGCTGCTGTTATTTGGTCAGAAAAAATGATACAACGATGAAATTGGGCTCATTCTAAAGCTAGAAGTCTCTACTTTCGCATATCTCTGTGGATTTTCTTGGAAAATATTTCTGTCACACATAATAGGCGGAAAACTGACGACGTGATTTTCCGCAAAAACGCAACAAATTAAAACGTGTCCAAAATCATCGAAAATTTTTTTTGGTCACTGTACTTATTACAGAATTATAGGTTGAAGCTTCCTCTGCAAAACTATTCTTCAAAACTTGGGATACGATTAGTTTCCGTTGATTTATGCAGCGGAAATACAGAGCCTCGATGTAGACAGTCATTAATATTAAACCTACCGAGCATTAAAAGCGATAAGGTTAATTTAATTTAGAATCTCTACAATTTTTATTATAATGAATATTTGGCTAACACACTCGATACCAGCGTTACACAGGCATGACGTCTAAGATTTCGTATTTCGTGTTTAGATCAACGAAAGTATTTTGTGAATACGATCATTGAAAATTGTAACACAGCATGTTATTTAGAAAATTTATAGTTTCTCTTTGGCAAAATTGTTCTGCTATTTTATAAGATGATGCGATGCATTCAGTCCAATAAATATAAATATGCCCGTTGGTGACACTGATATCGAACTTGTTAAGAAATTTATGGAATCGCTTCCCGCGAAAGAGTCTTTATAATTTCAGCGATTTAAAGATATAAAATACGAAAGAGGTCATCTTGATCGGCTCAGCAGGTTTAGTATTAAAGAACGCTATAACAATGCTATCCACTGATTTTGTGAGACCGCTTTTCCCTCGACAGTGCTGGGTTGACTAAAATTTAAACCGCGGCCTCGCTTCGATGCCGATTAAACAGCGAGAGATCAAGAAGTCCGAGAGCATTCTGAGGATCGCGGAGGGACAGGGAGATGAGTCTCAGCAAGACACCTCGGTACGGTCCCGGAACTGGCGTCCGGTTCGTCCTCAGGAGCGGTTTCGAATTTTTGCTGGTGCGTGTGTCGGGCGTGGGCGGTTCGCCGGTTGTCTACGATAGAGGTGGGGTCTCGGCGACGGCAATGAGCTCAACAATGGCATTGCGATACTGCTCGAATTTAATTTGAAAGCAGCCGTGGCCCATTGTACACGCGGTACACGCGGACGTATAAATAGACGTGGTCGGTGCGCGCGCGTGCCCACGCAACCAGCCTTTATGCCTTATGCCACCGAGGATGAGGATCCGCGCGCGCGTCTCGCCTCGCGTCGCCTCGCGTCGCGTCGCGTCGAGAGCCGGGTCGAATTTGCATTTACAACCGCGGACGCGTCTCCCGGAAAAAAGAACGTATAAATTCTCGTTAAATGCGATTCTACGCGATCCACGCTCGCTTCCTTGGCCGGCCAATCCGGCCCGCGATATTCTCGAATAGCTTCCATGCTGCCAGCGATCGCGAAATCAAACGCCATCAACGCGCGATTGCGGCCACGCCGATCGGGATATTGATTGGGCATCGACACGTCCACCGGAAGAGAACCCACTTTACGTATACGGACAAGGTATCTGTGTTCTCTGCCTGACGATGGCGACGCGATCTGCCTTTATAGTCGTATCAAAACTTAATGGATGCAAGGATTTAAAGGGTTGGGTGCAACATCTGCTCCGCATTGCCTGCCGCAACAGCCGTCCTAGCTTTAGACGATTCTTGACACACTATCTGCAGGTCATAGAACAATCTTGCAAAACTGACAATAAGATTTTGTTAACACATTTACTAGACTCTTAGCAATGTTATTTTCATTCAATCGTATGTCTGTTTAAAGATTTTGCTTGCACCAGAAGCATCTTCCCCACGTTCAGTCATTCCTGCGACATAAATCGCAAGTTTATGTGAAGACATCTTACCTGCACATAGATAGATCAGTTTCCAGATTGCAGAACATTACGAACATTTATATCACTTATGTTGCAATGATGCCTCAGGGACCAATTGTGGTAAACACAGAATAACAACATTATTCGATCTCGTTAATGTGCGCGTGTTTTATAGGTCCGCGTGCATTATAAACGCGTAAAGATCCGATGCGAATGTCTATGCAAATCCTAATTTTTATAGACAGTTGTAAAAGATTAGAATCGAACGGAATATTACTCCTTGTAGTAACAAGATCTGCCGACGACTTTAGATTTCCCTGATCACGGATACCTCGTGCAGGTGCTGATGCATCGGGATCCATAATTTCAAATCTCCTCCGGCCTTAACAATTACGTAGGAGAACATTTCTATCTATAGCCTGCCCGGTGGTTAGATCTGTGTAACAGAGAAGCTCGATGCCAACGTAAAAAGAAGCGGATGACGTTCACAGTTGGTGACTCGAAATTGAAATAAATGTCGATGCAACGAACTGCAGCCGAGTCTCCATCTCGTCGATGGTCGAGCGGCTATAAATACCTGCATTAATCTATAAAAGGCATTGACTGGCAGTCTCCGCTGCCGTCTCCGAGAACCCCGGCTAAATTGGGATGCAATTTATCGTGTAAACTCTACCGAGAATCCGCCGTTTCTGAATCTTTTGTTCATCGGCGTAGGTGTCGCGACGGCTTCCGATCTGCCGTTTAATAACGTAACGCGACGACGAAGCGAGGAACTTCAAAGGGGCCGTCCGTGGACGCGGCTGTCGTTCGGGAACCGTTTTATTGCCGTTTGCGCCAGTCCAGAGAGGAGAGGACATTGTTCGAACCTCTGGGAGTCTCTCATGATTGTCGTTCGCCTTTCCATTCGCGTAACGACGCGGCCGTATTCAAATCACGCCGGCACGGCACACGTTTACGCATCGGCACCGTCGTTGGGCAAGCGGGGAAAAAAAAGGAACCGATCTGTTGCCGTTCACGCAACTCTGCTCCACTCCGCACTTTGCCCGCCAGAAATCCCCTTTGACGCCTCGATCGCCGTTCTAACCACGCAGCCGGCCAGCAAAGTTCGCGCACGTTCTCAGACAGAGAGTTTTTAAACACTCGATCGGCTGCCTTTTTTCTAGAAAAATTTAACCAACAATTCTTGCCTCCATTTATCGCGCTATAATTATTATTATATAATACTCATTCTTAGTGGGTTAGCTTTTTTCAATTCAGTTAATTGGTTCAAGCAACCGGGAATTTCTTAAAGTCGTGAGAAAGTAGACATAAAAGTAGTGAGTATTTTTTTTTATTTAGAACTTTTCTTTGTAGATAGCTGTTAATTATGTACGCGATAGGATGGATTCGCGCGGAAACGAGCGATGGACATTGAAATTTGCGAGAATATTTCAATCGTTGATACTTTAATTTTCGCCGCTTTCTTCCGTTTCTAGTCAGAAATTTGATCGAAGGGGGAAACGTGACGCCGGCGAGAGAATAAAGCAACGCCGTCGAAGGAAAGCAAGGTATCGCGGATCGTGGATGAAAACGCGGAAGATTCTCATGGTTTCGCGGGGATATTCGTGGGTGCCGCATAAATCTCGGCAAGTCGGTCGTCCGTCCGCTCTTAACGATCCAATGATTAAATGCCACGAATTCCCCGAACCGAGATACATTATTCATAGTGAAGCAGGCCGGTTCGATAGTGCACGCAGCCAGGCGGTTACGGGTTTCCGAGGGTGCAGCCACGTTAACAGTTAATTGATAACAGGTAAGCGAAGCGGCACGGCACTGCGCGCGGTAAGGCCGAGGCGCCTCGATTTTTGTTGTTGGGGCCACGCCGATCGAAATAGACCGACAACACCGTTAACGGTTGCGCGAAACCAACGCGAGCCGCGTTCCCCGGCCATTATTTTCTTCGTTTTCGAACGGCGAGTCGATCTGTCCCACCTGAGCTGCGGATTTCGCGCGTCTACGTATTTTCGAATTAAATCACTGGATACGTTGCATTCTGTGATCTAACGGGTATTCTGACTGTTCAATAAACAATTATAATTAGATTTTATTCATTTAGGAGACAAATTATTAAGTGAACGATTAGAACAATTTAACAATCTGATTATGCTATTTATAACTGAATCAAATTATTCAAGATGGGAGTAAACATTCGTGCAGTTTCTGTTTCTTACAACTGATGCGCGATATTTTTAATCTGCATACAGATCCGCTGTTTAATGACAATAATAATTTATAGCACTTTTAGAAGAACATTACGGAAGATTTAAGTGGATTTTCGTCATCGTTGGAATGCTACAAGAAGACTGCGGATTAATGCGGCATGACAAAATTGACTGAGTAAAATAGGTCAATGAAGACGTTAGAAAGATTTAAGAATCACCTTGCATTTTTCTTAGTTTATTGGAACTATTCAGAGAAGAAATACTTTTTTCTTTAACTTTTTTACAATTACGTTGATTTTATTTTCTGTTTCGGATAATTGCTCAAATAATATTCAACGTTTTCTTTAGAATATTACGTACGACTTTGACCGCAGAAATATGACAAACAACCAAGCAGATGCGCGTCATTTTAAGCATATGAGGAAAATGTTCGACGACGCCTTGTTAAGATAAATCCCCTCTTACTGTCTATACATCTCGAAGAATCTTTTGTTTAGGTCTCATGCAACTATGCCTATGACAGAAACGAAATCCGAAAGACGAAGAAGAACTCTGAAAATAGAGCATACGAGAAAGTCCCGAGGAGCCAGCATTCCACAGGATCAGGAATGACGAGCAGTTCCTGGCGGAGGTCCCCGTGGAAAGTTCAGTGAAAATAGCCGGCTGATAAAAACGCGTCGCCTACAAATAGCGGGAAAGGATTTCGCGTGTCTGGCATAATCGATCACCTCTCGCCGGGGTTATCTCTCGTTCGCCGGGACCCTCGAATGGGCGCAGTCCCTCGGCCTGGAGGCGCGTAAATTTATGAACGAGGAAATACGCCGGGAAGCGTGCGCTCGCGCGAGCCAGGCGAGCCAGGTGAGCCCGGGAACATAGCTTTCGCGGTGTCTCGTTGGCTGACCGGCAGAACGAACTGTTCGGTGATATAAGGACGAGGCGTGGGCGGCCGCGCGCTTAACTTTTCAGCTCGGGATTCAGCTCGGAATCGCGCGGAGAGCTCTGCGACTTCGGAACTGGTTCCGAGCGAATTAGACGGGGGCTGGAGCGGTGTGGCCGCGAGCGAGTGAAACTTGTCGCTCGCCGCTCGTGCGTTACGGGAAACGATCCGTAGATCCATTCGTCATCCTCGCGTTTTTTCCGTCTCCTCGATCCTCGGAATCGAACGATTTCTTCGGTGCAGGGCGATTTAGAAATCGAACTATAGGCTCTTTTTTCAGATTCTGCGGTCCGGTTCGATCGTCGAAGGATCGTGGAATTCGTTGGTCTAGGTGGAAAGGGATGCGAGAGGAAGCGGAGAGCTCGCGAGATTGCGAATCGGGGCGATTTTTTCGGGGCTTGGAGATTTACAAATCGAATTCTCGTCTTTTTTTTTAATTTCGCTGTTCTAGATTGAACTCAGTCACGATTTAATGGAGAAAAAGCGGAGCGTTCGCACCAATACGATTTATTCGGTGTTAGTCAGTTCAGAAATCGTCCTTTGTCTTGTTTTTAACTTCGATGTCCTAGTTTGAGCACTGTTTGTTTCTTTAATTAGAATGTTCTAGTACAATGATTTTTAAGAAAAAGTAAAAGCCGTTTAATCCTTCAAATCGTTAGAAAAATTTTAGTCTCTTCCGTGTTTTACTTTTTAGCGAGATCTATCGTTGATCTAGTCTGTGTAATATTTTTCCGACGACGTTGTTTATTCGAGAATGCAAGGCAATACTCCATGGAAACATGTCGCAATACTTTGATTTTATGTAACGAATTCTAAAATTGTACGATAAACATTAAATCACGCCAGTGTTATCTCCAAAAAGTGAGTCTAAACTCCAATTCACGATTGATTCGAAGTAATTTAACAAACAAACCGATCTCTGTTTTTTCGGTAATCGCAGGGTGCCAGTTCAATCGTCGACGATCGATCGAATCTAACGAATCGTTCGCCAGCGAGAGGTCGAAAAGAAGCGGGAGATCCGCAGGAGTACGACCAGCGATTTCTTCGGCGGTAGCCGGACGGAACGTCTCAATCAATTTCAGGTTCCCGCGCTTTCTTCGTGGTCGACCGGCCGATTCTTCCAGCTTGGACTCGGCTCGGCTCTCGGCTTCATAAATATTCAGAGGCGCCGGCCGAGGTTCGCGTCGCGCGAGAGCGTACTCTCTCGCGAGGACGGAGCGGAACGAGGAAGAAGAAACGTCGAAAGAAAGAGCGCAAATCGACTTACCTTATGCGTCATTCCACGACCTTGAAGCCGGGGGTAGCTAGCTGGGCACTTCCGGCGAACGGTTTCTCACTTTTTTTTTTCCCACCGGTTGGTTCTCTGGATTGTCTCGATCCTCGACGCGTATCGGCTCTGCCTCTTGATCCCGGTTGTCGCCGGAGTAGTCACAACTGTTATACGCTGGCCAGTTCACCACCGATCAAACGGAGTATGCAAAGGTATAGAGAGACAGAAAAAAACAGAGCACACAGAGTCCTCGTTGTCGGGCGGGCAAGAGAAGAAGAGCAGGACAAGCGAGAAGAAAGAGCGAGGAGGAGAAAGAGAAGGGTCACTCTCGTTTCAACAACAACGAACACTGAGATCCTCACACTTCAGGTCACTTCTTCCTCGTCCCAGGGAGACCTCCTACGTGTATCCAGATCGAAACGTCCGATCGAACATCCTCGCGTCGATTACTGTTCGCCGATACGCTGCCGAGGTGTTCGCAGGTGGTGAGCGCCTCGTGGCGACCACGTGCTCCAGCGACAAGATCCCTCTGATCTCCCGTAGCCAATGTTCGAGACTCCTCCGGCGATCACTTAACTAAAACCGTATCTATCCAAGCCGCTCCTTCGACTAGAACCTCAGAGTCCCCTCTCCTGAACTCACTTGGCACCCTTTGGCTAGGGTCGAAACGCTGATTTCTCTCTCGTCGAAATCCTGTCCCACTCGTTACCAAAAAGCAAAGGTAACAGAACCAAGGTGGGATCCTTGCGCGTGAATAATGTTTCACTGAGGATCCATGGTCGCGATCGATCTCACAGGGCGACTGCCGCGTATTTCCGGTCGGGACCGATGCTGCGGATGATCCCCGCGAACGACGTGTGTGTCCGATCGTGCGATCGATCGTTCCGATCGCCGGTGTCGTATCGTATCGTATCGTGTCGTGTCGTCTCGTGTCGTCTCGTGTCGACAGGACAGCAGCCGAGTCCTGACTGGTGGCGCGCCGGAGGATCTGAAGGAGTCTCGAGCACGTTGCCGAGCACCGTCCGGCGATCGTTTGGTGCTCGTTGTCCAGGTCCTCTCTCGAGGCGTGTGATATCCCCCCTCTGTGCGGGCCGCCTCGTGGACGAAGCGGAATATCAGCGAGCGCTCTCGCGGAGATTCGTGAGACGCGACTCGCCGCGTAGTCGAGGCTTTACCTGAGCGAGAAACCTTCTGTACACCTGGGGAGGGGTACGAGGAGGAGGTAGAGGAGAGAAGGTAGGAGGAGGAGGAATCGAGGCGAGGCGCGGCGTGGCGCTGCGGCGACCACGAAGAGAACCGTATGGTACTCGCGGCGCGGTGGTGAGCAAACGGTCCCGGTATCGGCGAGCAGCGACGCCGCGCCGTGGAGGGAGAGGAAGAGGGAGAGCTGATTGGAGGGCAGAGTGAAAGAGATGAAAGTAGATCACCGGAGGAGAGGCGATCCAGAGGGAACGGAGACGCGGGATCGCGTTGGTGTGACACGGCGGGGTGGGAGGAAGAGAGACGCGAGAGACGGGAGAACGAGAGATGAGAAGAGAGAAGAGCGATCGCGAGGAGAACGCATACAGAGAAGGGTGCGCGCGGACTGGGCGGGGAGCAAAACGGACCCGTAGGTTGGCGGGTAGGTTGGTAAGTAGGTAGGTAGGTAGGTAGGTGAACCACGAGGAGCACACACGGCGGACGCTGGTAGTCTGGGTAGGAAGGTGTGCAGCGAGAGAGGAGAGCTCCCCTGCGTGTTAACCGTGAGTCGTGAGAGACGTCGGGAAGGTAAGTGCTCTCCTCTCCTTTCAGGTTCGGAGCAGCACCACGCCGGCACGCGACCTGCCCTCTCCCACCCCGTCGTTCGTCTCACGATCTCTTCGTCCTCTCCTTCTCTATCGCCGCAGGCTCGCGTCCTCTTCCTCCTCTTCCTTTTTCCTCCACCGTCAAGGCGGCGGCGGCGGTGCGACGGCAGCTACGACTTCTCTCCTTCTAGCCAGGACCGTTTCCTCTGCCAGGTTCCTCCTCGGCGTTCTCCTTCCCTCCCAGATCGTGCGCCAGCGAAGGGAGCAACGCGACCAGGCTTCGGAGGTGGACTGCAACCACTCCTTCCCGATGGACACACCGGAATCCTCCCACCTACCAGACCAGAGACGGAGACGAAGAAATCGGGAGGAACCGAGTCTTCCACCCACCGTACACGCTTTTCGGCCCTCATTATTGGGAGACGGAATTTATTCTCGGGATATGAAAATTTCTTTATAATTCATTCAATTGGACATAAGTGGTTGAGATCTGCGAATCGCGAGGAGGTACAAAGAGTGTCGTAGGTCAACGAAAATAGTGGTAACAACGAGCAACCCATTCGGAGGAAACAAGGAACATCGTCAACTTTGTTTCTACCGAGCAGTTTTAAACTCTATAAAGAAATTATTTCGCAAGTCCAAATATACATAATACATTTTTAAAGGGCTAATTCAAGATTTCAAATTATCGCTTTATAATTCTTTGTACTTCTCATTGGTTTTTCTTCTATTACATCGTTTTCCTGTAAATCCACAAGTTTTCCATGTGCAACGAAACTAAATCTCGGACACCAAAATAATGTTGTAGGACCAAAGAATGGCTAAACAGGCCATTTAAGTGGAGTCATTCGAATGTCTCGTTTGAACTTTTTTCTAAATCCATTGGCCAGAGGATCTTTTTCCGTTTCCTCCACAGTTCTCTCCGCTCCAAAGATCACTAATCAGCGGCTACTCAGCTTCTCGGTACGGGAATACGAACTCGTCACCAGGATTTCTTTGCCAAAGGTCCTCCGGGTACAACGATCATTGTGGCCGATCTCGGTCCAGTTGTCGCACGTGCGCCTTTGTTGCGAGAACACGATATAGATCGTTTGAATGATCGTTTCCACTTCCCTCGCCCCTCCCGTTGCCTCTTCCTTCGGACCGCTCCACCAAGGACCAAACCCCCACCAGTCCCTGGTTCAGTTACTCCGGTTTCGTGGCACTAATTCACCGGGCGCAACTGTATCGTCTCCCCACCTCGAGGACCTTGGTTCTCTTCGGCGTGACGACGATCCGGTTGTCCTAGGACCGGGCCGGAGTCGTTACCGTTTCGTTCACGGTCCCCCACTTTCGAATCGATTACGGCGAGCCATTTCGGCCCCCTCTGACGTTAGAAGATCGAGTCTTATTTTTGAGTCCGATTTCAACCGGCGGACTTCCTCTACGCCGACCTTCCTTTCCTGATTCATTTATTTATTATATAATCTACTCTTTCCTTCCGTATAACGCTGTTCATTTAAATGAGGAATTAATAAAAAAAAAAACACGAATTGAAATCTTCCTTGCGTGTTGTCCAGAACTATGCAAAATTGCGATTGAATTACTCAAGGCATTATAGTTACAAAATAATTTAATTACATTGTTGTTCGTAAATAAAAGCGACGCCGCGATCACGCGAGAGCACACTCTGCACCGATTCGATTCCGCTCGATGATATCGATTGGTCGGTCCCTGTCATTCAATTGTCATACCTACGCAACCGTGCACTCACATTCGCCTTCGTACCACTACATTTATACCTTCGATGCTTATTGTTACAAGTGTAAAAAACATGGAATAGATTAGGATTCGTATTTCAATTACATTGTATGTCAATTACATTGTAATTCAATTACATTGCAATTTAGTTACATTGTTTGTCAATTACATTGTATTTCAATCGTACTCATCGTTAAAATGATTAGTAACTGATTTAATTCAAAGATTTGCATTACTTAATCGAATTACAATATAATTAAAATACAATGTAATTGAATTACAACATAAGATTGAATGATTGAAGGAAGAAGACCTATATCCTTCGACCGAAGCTGTCGTAAACATCATATAGGAAATAGAGTAGTTTCTTCTTCTGATATCGAGTTCAGGTTCATCCAATTTTCTCTGTCGAGCAGGGAACTTATGGTTCGCAGTGTCTAGCATCGCAGACCCAGGATGTTTCAGCGTAACGAACGCGAAACAAATTTTCTTCCGTTGAACCGTAAGAACCGGATCGTAATTAAAACCGGCGATGAGCAAACAGCGTAGCTCGTCATCGAGCAATTGAAAAGCGAATCGCGCGGTGAGTCGGCGAAGCCGAAAGGCCGATGATCGTCGCATCGCGCGAATTACTCATCTTTGCGCCGCCATATTTGGCGGAAACTTTATCCAAGTTCTAGCTTTCTGGGTCAATCTCTGGTTAGCTTCTTAGCTTTAGGTTGCCCGAGACGCCCGAGAAACTAAGCACGACGGGTAAATCGAGGAGGCCGGCATGGCAGCGCAGTGTACACGTATATATATATACACGCCCCGAGACCTTAGATCATCGGATCCTCGTGGATCTGCTCGCTCTCCGGCTTGTTGCGCAACGATCGCCGGCGTCGGTGATCTCGGGCACAGAACAGCAGTCCTGACACAGTTACCTGGTCAGAGCCGTGCCGGCCCAAGATTAAAGAAACGAAAAAACGGGGGCCCCGAGAAACGTGAGCCACTCTCGAACACACCCGTCCACTGTGCTTCACCGTTTCACGAACTTTTTTGCGACCTTTCCGCTCGTCCGATGAAAAGACAGAGAGTCCCTCCAGGTCCGCTCTCCGACGGTTTCTTCATCAGGTTTCTCTAATAGTTACGTCGCCGATCGCGGGCATCCTCTCGATCGACGGCTTCCTGCAGAAAAATCTCTCTGTGGCAACACCGTGGCGAATCCCTCGAGAAATCCTCGATTCCAAACTCGTGGACGCTCGAAGAAACTATTTTACTTCGGGCTGCTTCGTTTCACTAGTTGCTGCATGAAAAACTGACTACCGTTTTTATAGAAACTGCCTCAAGCTGCAAAATTGACTAACAGAGCCGATCAGTGCTCCTGAATATATTTCGTCTCCTTAATCTCATCGCTGTCATCGTGTCTCCTAGATCAACGATGACTCCCTTCTTAGTCGAAATGGAACTAGTTCATCTGCGAATTTTGTGCAGCAAATTCGCCAGACGGAATTTACAATACAGTAATTTGTCTATAATGATTTTTAAGCTAGTAAACGAAATAGAGAATTTGGGAAGAGAGGATTCGAGCCTTGTGACTCCTTTTTATAATCGTATATTCTCTTCCTAAAATCTCCGTTTTGTTTTACAAGCTAAGGGAGGAAGAGAATTTATTAGTCTGTATTCGACAGACTAAATGGTTATGTGGAACTATGTATAGCTGCCTCTAGCTTAATCTATGTGTAAAAATGTGTAATTTTCAATTCATGAAAATTGGCGAAAAATAAAAGACTTTCGATGGGATAGCGATCTATCGGATGGGGCGATCCAGAGGTCACTGATCCAGATAGGCAGGACCAGTATTCAGAATCGAACCGAATGCAGGCAGCGGATACGCGATCGGCGTGTTGGTGTCAATCAAGGACCGTCGCCGTTGATATTTGAGGCGGGCAGAGGTGGGTCGGAATTCGCGACCACGTCGTCGTCGCGACGGATTCTTCCCTCTCGCATTCTATTCTGTACGATGACACTTCCCGCGGGTTTCGACGCGTGCACGCGCGGTGAGAACCCATCATTAGACGCCTACGCGCGCGAATGTCGTCGAGGACGGGACGAGGCTGTCGCACAACCACCATCGCGACACATCCCGTTGTCGCGACAGGGGCCCACGATGAGACGCGAGCGTGATCGAGGCGGAGCACGGTGAGAAAAGTCGATGACTGTCTGTCGAACACAGGAAGTCGACATCGTCGAACGATCCTCGAGCCTATTGCCCGCTAAACCGGGCGCAGTTAATGGAATACGACGGTCCTAGACGTACAATGCCTGCTCGCAGAAGGAGACCAAACAGGCTATACTTTAAACAGCTCTAACGAAGGGTTTAACAAGTTGTTCGCTCAATCATCAGGCAAGGGAAGTACCTCTTAGCTTAATGATTTGTTGTACTTTCATGAGCGTGACTCGCGATAGAGAATTCTCGTAATAAGGTCCTAGTCTACCGTCTATGTACGCTTTGAATATTTACTTCCTATTTATAGCTAACGACAAATTATTACTATCATTATTATCAACAAACGTACGTCATACAGTGAACACGGCTCTAAGAAACGCGCGCACGCTATGCATCAATATCTGCCGCAACCAAAAGGTTAAACAGGAATAAAACCCTGTACTCCTGTAATCGGTGTTTAGACATTCAATTAAATGCCGACACAGAACGTATATATTTCCTTTTCGTTTAAGAAATTATTACGATCGAGGAATTTTTCATTATGAATGGGGCAAGGGGTTAAGAAACAGACTACGAGTTTCCATAAAATTAGCCGACGAACGATTTTCCAGACCAGAAACTGTTCGAGTGGAACAAGTGGCTGGCTCGTGGCAAGTGAACAATTGTGTCAGTAAGACGGCGAAGAGCCGGAGAGTTAATATTCCGGGACAGAAGGGGGTTAAGGCGACGGCGGCGATCGCCGGTACGAGATCACTCGGTGAGCCAATCGCGGTATCGTAACACCTTCTCGGGTTCCGTCAGCGATGCACGGGTGTCCCGATCCTCTTTATAGTCGATCGTCGAATCCCGCCCGCGGTGTTATTGCGGTTCTCGCGGCACCTTGCAGAATCGGTCGCTCTAAATCTTCCTTTAATGGCGTCGTTAGTTAACCGTTTCGATGCGGGTCGTCCAGTTCTGGGACCCGGGGTCCGGTTGCCCGCTCACGACTTCGACTTTCGTGGATAGATCCCGCGGCTCGTTACGAGCGCAGCCGCGGCCATCGAAAAGGAAACCGCAACGAAAACGAAAAAAAAGAACGAGGCCGCGCCAACGACCGACCAATCGCCGTCTTTTCCCACAAGTTTCATTCTTTTCTTCCGATCTCTACTGGGAGAAGCATCCCCCGGAGGTTGTAAAACGATTTACGAAACATCCCCGGTATATACTGGCATTTGCGCTGTGAAAGTAAATCAATATACGGATCATATGTTAGGTCGTAGCCTAAGTTCGTGCCACGAATGTGTTCATACTTTTTATGATATGTTAAATTGATTTCGCGGAAGAAATTTTTGTCTTGCAGATCGAGCACGCTCTAGACATCCAACCGACGAGATGTCTCATCATGCTAAAATTATCTGCAACAACATACGGCGCGAACTTAGGGGACAATTTAATATACGAATCTTTCCTTGCTTCTGTACGTGAGACATTGATGGTTATCTAAGAGGAACAGTTGGAACGATTCACAATGTCCTCGAAGGGTTCGCCACTGAACTGCTTGAGATAAGTACAGTTGTCATAACGTAGTGGTCGTTTGATATTTTGCACTGAAACTTGCGAACTTTAAAACACGTTTATCGGCAATACATACATTCTGGAAGTTGTTCAGACAAGAAAGAACCAGAAACGATAAACGAGAAATCAAGAAATTTGCATTCGCGACACAACGAAAGTTGAAAAAATGGTGCTATACAGTGGCATAAATTGGCAGTAGCGAGTCTCGGAGATGGAGCCATCGGCCGGAAATAAAATCGCCATAGCGAATCGTCGGCGAGGCGAGAATCGCGCACGTTCCCGGTGGATCGTCGCGACGCTCGAGTGGAATCGCACGAGGTCCGCCTGACGGAAGGGGCCACCGTCGGGCGAGCGATTGGCCAGCGCGGCGGCGTGTTACATTTTCAGTGGGAGGAGCGGCGGATCCCGTTCGCACTTGTGCTCGGTCGGATGCACGCGGACGCTTATAATGCATGCCTACGTAGCTGTCAGCGAGATGAACGTCTACGAGCCGTATCGTTGCGCCTCTCCTCGGCTCTCCTCGCCACCCCTCTCGCCACGGCATGCCCCGACGAGCCGCATACCTGCGCACGCGTGCATTGCACGCGCTGCACCGGCGACGGAGTGATGCATCGGGCCCCGAGCCCGGGCCCAGGCCCGATAGCGATCTGCCGCGTCGGCAAAAAATGAATCGCCGCCCGTCTCGTCCGCGGTGACTCGTTTTTTCACCGGAGACGATCTTTTGCGAGCGAAGAGCATCGTTGTTCCCTCGCTGTACAAGATCATCCGCAGTAGATAAGGTTAATGTATCGGGAGACACGTGTTTTTTATTCAAATGAAATGTTCCTGTCATTGGCGCCGACGATGATAAATCGCTGTCGGGAGCGGGCGTTGGTGCAGTACGCCCCAAGATGCGGCCGCCCGATTTCTACATTATTCCTGGACGGTAGCAAAAGCTCTTCCACCTTGTTGGTGGATCGTTCGAGTCACTGTTCTGCGATTTGCGATATATCGTAATTTATGTGCGAGACTTCGAGGTGGTAGCAGAAGGTGGTCGCGTCGCTCCTGTCGGATGATTTTTTAGTGACGATGGAGTTGCCCCACATTGCAACGTTATGTATGCATGGAATTCCGATCGGCAAAAAAACCTCTCGCCTCTTCCTCGCCAAACATCCTCCGGGCGCTGCAAGGTTGCGACGGATTGCGACATTATTCATGGAATTTCCCACCGGAAGGAAAAGCTCTTGCATCTTCTTTGTCAGGCTCCATTGGTGCTACAAGGTTGTGAGAGATCGCGGCGTTATTCATGATGTTTTTCAGCCGATACCGAAGCTCTTGCACTTCCCTCGCTGGTTGTTCGTTCGCGACGGAAAACTGCGTGTGAAACATCGTATCAATAGCAAAAGCTTCTTCCTGAATGAACACACCGCTGCGTTACAAAGGTGTACACCATTGCACCATTATCCATTGAATTTCATGCCAGCGGCAACGGCCAATGCGCCTCTTAGTTGCTGCACAATCTTCTGCATCGCATGGCTGCACGATATTGCAACATTGCAAATGGAATTGCAGGTCGATGATAAACCGGTGTGATCCTTCGCGCAGAATCGTTTTCGGCGCCGGGAAGCCACGCATTGTCTCGCGGATGAGGAGAGCCTCTCGGTTTGTGCAACGATCGGACGATTATTCAGATCGATCACCGTAATTAGCGTCCGCGATATGATTACGTGTCCCGGCGAGAAGCGGCCGGGGTAAAAAATTGATTACGTGCGCGCGAGGCGTTACGTGGACGCAACCGTGCGCTTTCGTGCTTACGCACGCGTGTGCATGCGCATGTCGGCCGCACTTCTGGTGGCGGAATGATAGATCAAGAGGCCCGATACCGATCTCGGGACCCGAGAAAGGGCCCGGAACCCGGCTGCCGCCTCGCAGCCCCGCCGCGCGAAACCTTTCTCCCGCTCTCCGAACGATATATATTTCAATGTAACGTTTGATACGTTATCAATTACCCGCGCGCCTTTCGCGCCGCGCGCGTTACGTCACGCGAATTTGCCAGATTTTTCGAGCCGCTCGTATTTCACATCTGTCTCTCCTTTCCTACCACTTGCCCCACCGATCTCTCTCTCTCTCTCTCTCTCTCTTTCTTGCTCTCGCAGAAAAGACGTCTCCTGAGATCCCAGGCGTCGACGTTTCATTTGCGACGGCGCAAAAGTTGGGCCAGTAGCGCTCGACAGATATAATAACGCTAGCCGGATTCCGATCGGTGATTCATAGAGAGAAATTTTTCTACCGATCCTATGAAGCTGCTGGACCAGTTCGCGGCATGAACTTCGACTTCGAAGTTCCACTCGCCGCGATGCCGAAGCCTGAAATCCTCCGCCGCGGAGGACGACGCCGAGTCTCTTATCCTCTCTCTCTCTCTCTCTCCATCGCGCGCGCTCTCTCTCTCTTTGGCTACGTCTATCCGTGTTGCCGGTGTAGATTTACATATAAAACGGTATTGTTTTTCCTACGGAATAGGGTGCGTCTCCGGTTTCACATTTTACACCAGCGCGGCGTCCAGGTACGTCGCGAGGCCGCAACGGTACCTGATATACGCCCGATATTACGTGTACCTTCACGATCTATCGGTTTCGTAATGCCGTGCGCCGATGGCCGCATGAAAGCACGCCACAAGATTTATAGACCTACGCAGCCCCCGGATTCGCTGTGGATATCCTCGCGATTTCGAGGAGTCGCGACCGACTGGCAAATTCTGCTCCACGACCACCAATTTGTCCACCAAGTTGTCCGGGTACCTGATGTGGCCACTTTGAAAATTCTGTGCTCATAGATTTCTGAAATAGTAAATAGACTATAAACATTCTTATCCTCCCATGTAATACAGAATTTATAAAACAGTTTATTTGCTAAATTATGTAATACATGTGAGGATACAAATATTTATAGTCTATTTACTATTCCAGAAATCTATTATTCATATTCGGTGTTCGTAACAATATTATACATTCATATTATTTATATACACAGTTCTGGCATAATAACTCTTCATACTCTTTTTATTTGTTCGTTTTGCTTCGAATACTCGTAAAAAACAGTTACCTTGTTCATATCAGATATTCAGATTTTGAAATTCATTTCTGTCACGATTAAGCTGCAGATCTTAATAAAAATATTCGATGTTGTCAATTACTCCGCAACACTCTGGAGGAAAAACGAATTTCTTGCTTTGATTAGAAGACTTCTTGCTGCGAACACAAGATAATAATTCATCTCGTTGCACCGCATGAGCTCGTACTTAATATAAATGAATACAGATCCGCAGATAATCGATCTATTTGTATTTTGTCGAATGCTCTATTCGACTGTCAGTCCTTGAAAGCTGCGAGGATGTTGCAACCGATAGCGATTGGATGCCACTCCGGGATATGCTCGCCTAACTCGAGCACGCCTAATCCGTCGATCGCGTTCGGTAATGATCTCTCCTTCAGTCTTGGTCCCGATCATAACTGGGACAGCGACTGGTCCGGCTCTTTCTCTCTCGCGCCAAGAATTTTAATTAATGTCTACTACAAACGCTAAATCTCTAATCCAGTTCTCACAGTTATCGATTACCCAGAACGTCTTGGAGTAAGGGATGATTATCGACACATCGACTGTCTTTTCACTGAAGGAATTGTCAGACTGCCTTGCGAAAAGTCGATCATTTATTTTCTAGTTGGCTGTCGCTATTGCAAAATTGGTGGTAGACGCATTAAAGTGCTCTGTTGATAAATGAAGCGTTAAGATATTAACCGAATGTACGTAAATGGCTAGCGCTTTTTCGATTGTAAGAATTTCATAGAAAAGAAAACGTATATTTATTGTGTGCCAACGTGTACTCGCTTGCTTGAATACCAGTCACAAGAGAACAGAATTTTATGCCTATTAACAGGTCGTTGTTATAAATCAGTTCATTGAATTCGAAGAACAATTCTGCCCTTTTGCCATCGATATATTACAAGCATTGGAGTAAGCGCAGACAGACAATGAATATAAATTTTCTTTCTCTTCCAAGAAATGATTAGAATCGAAGAAAATGTATCAATCGTATGTGTCTGCGATGAAAATTATACGAGAAGTGATTAAATCAAGGGCAAAGTATAATAGCTGGGATTCCAGCAGTTTCTCAGACGACGTCGGAAGACGCCCGACTGCGAGCGATCGGGCGAACCGAGCGAAGCGTAGGAATGCCGAGAAACCGTTTTCGTTGTTACGTAAACGTCGCGGGCATTTCCTGGACGAGCGAATTATTTTCGCCCGGGATCGATCGGCCGAGCGACCGCCGAAGAAAACGACAAAATGCACCGCGCGGTGTCTCTGTGCAGGTTGAGTAACGACCGGCAAAAAGTCAAACCGCTTCCGAGGGAACACGAGAGAGTCATCTTTTTCCTGGCGGAGTGGGATCGTTCGCGCACAGCGGCCATCTAATCTGGTCCACCATGATCCACGACACACCGTGGGCCCCACCGATTGCTATGGATCTTTTTCGTCTTGCTCGCAACTGTGCCAATCTCTGGTTTCACTCTTCCTATTCCCTCCCGGGCGCTGGGTGTGCTGCGGTCATTGAGAATCGGCTGTGATCGTTGCGATATCGACATCGGATGATGTCACAACTGGTCACGACAGTTATGGTCTAGACTGTCCGGGTAAAAATTGAACTGGAAGCAAGCGACGTTCGCAGAAAGAGAAGCAAAATTAAATCGTTGTTCTTTGTTTAAAAGAGAAAAGAAAGCTGAACTTGAATTTCTCATTGTTATCGTTTCGAGTGCGTTTTAATTACGAAAGACGTATATACACGTTCTTACAAGTCTAATAATATGTATGAAAGGCGCAAATTAAAACTAATTTATCACTATGTTAAACATTATACTTATCGAGTGGAACTTGTTACTTAAATAATTTAAATAATTTTCAGTCAGTTACGGTGACTGATTTGTCTATTTCGCCTCATTTGTTTTCATGGGTCTATCCAAGAGTTCGCCATGGTCTAAGGGTTAAACATGCTCTGCCTCCTTCACCTAAAACTTAACGTGGAAACAAATCAGCACTCGGAAGAACGGGCACGCTACAAGGCTTATGGTATCGTGAGTGATTCGCTGTCTCGTTCACCAAAAACTGTCCTGTATCAACAAGAACTGAAGAAGCCGAGCCTAGTTCTTTGGCGGTTCTACAATTCCATTAACGGCGAACCATCAGAGCTTAGGAATGTTAATGAACGCGTGGCGTACAATAGATTTTTCTGCTCGTTCCTCGCTCAGACCGGCAATTATTGTTCTGGCACGCCAAGCATCTTCAGCTAGATTAAGAGCTCGGTCCCGCGGCCCTGGCAGGCCGGGTCGAGCACCACCAAGAATGTTAGCCTCTTGAAGTAATTCGGAACGGCCGATTACGCAAAGTACACGAACGTCGTTCGTCCTCCGTAATTACCGAGTCCCACGTCGACGCTGTCTTATTTTGTAGCATTGTAAACAGGTATACGAGTGGATCCACGCGTGGGCTAGCGTTATTGTCTCGGCGGATGCGCGTTACGAAGAAATCAACCACGCGTCACCGGAGCTCCCACTGGGATCAGCGGAGTTGTTATCGTGCTTTCCAAACAGGTCGAGCCATCGGACTTGCGACAAAAACTTCCAATAAAACTGAACAGAACCGTATTGTCTAACGAGATCGAGACGGAAAGTTGCGGATCAACTTTTCAGTAGCCGTCGTGGAACAGTGACATATTTCGTCGAGACAGCAATCGTAGAAACAAGTTTTCGAAATACTGAAGCGATCTTCGAAGAAACTGAGGCTAAGAGTCGGAAAGTAGAGATTTCACCCTCTATAATGAGTGGAGGCGAGAGATTGTATTATTTGTTTAGAGGGAGCAGAAGAGGTTTAAAGGCTGATTATCTTTGTGGCGGGAAATCAGAATTTCGTATCGATGGTAAATGAAGTGGACTAGGCATTTTTGAAAATTTTTATTTATCTCGTGAAGTATAATCTATTGATGCCAGGATATTTAGAAGACCAGTGAAATAAATTATGATCAATGTAAATTAACTTACTATAGATTATAATAATAATAATATTATTTATTTGATCGGCGGAAGAAAGTCACTGAAGAAATAAATAAAAGGAATAGGAAAGAAAAGAAAAGGATACAAAAGACGATAAAGTGATCAGAGGGGGTCATCAATAAGGGGAAGATCGAATGGCGATGACAATAGAAATTTTTGAATTAACTTAAATTACCTTACAATCGTAAACAATGCACATGTTGGAAAATTCTAACACACCTTGTTTGTCGCAATCAGTGAAAAGCGACATACGTCCCCGTGATTCGAAGTCATTCAAATATTGCAGAAAATATTTTCGAAACTCCGGAAGGTGGTAAGCAGGTATCTAGAGGTTTACCAGGCCAGGTAGCACCCCGGATCAGCTAGGGCAGGCCAGCTTTCTCTCGGAATTTGGTGCAGTATCCATCGTCCGCGGTGAAATTCTTTAATTGGGAACCGGATCGTTCGCGAAGGCTCGCGTTCCCGCATACCGGAAGCGTTCCGTGTTGCAAAGGTGATCGATAGCTGAAAAAGGCGGCAACGGTCTCCGGAGTGAAAATTTCATCCCGGCTGTCGCGGGGAGGGAGGGGAGGGGAGAGGGCGAGAGAGCGCCCGCTTTAGGAAGCCGGCGCGGCGCGTTGGTTAGGACGGTAATTCGCGGCGTTTTGTTCTCGGTCATTATACGTTTACACGCGCAATCGAGCACATCCACGACCGCGTATGGGTCCCGGTCCCGGGGCGGCCGAGCGTGAGTGCTCGCGAGAGCACACAACCGGCGCGGCGGCGCACACAGCCGAGCGAGCATTTACACGCGCGCCGAGCCGCTCCGCGCCGCGCCGCGCCGCGTTGCGGCGTGTCCCGGGTTGCTTCATTCCATTCGCGATATTCCACATTCTTCCCACACGTGTAAGAACACATCGGTAGGTACACGGTGCCTCAGATGCCTGCTGCTGATACGAACTCTCGGCGCACCGCCACTACCCATAGCCGCGCCATTTATGGGCCAAGGGAACATCCGAACCGTTTACGGGACAGGAGAATCCTCCGTTTTTCTGCCGTGGGAAGCGTTATCCGTAGCCCGAGCCCGTTCCACCTTGCGGATATCGGCGACATCTAATTACATCTTGCTGGCCGACGAGCTGCCTTTCGGCAACCACCTGCGAAAAATATCCACCACGCTTTCAGCTGGATACTTCTTCTTTCAGCTCGGACAACCTCTCCTTGTCTCCGTTCAATGTCGTTTCGTCCGAGTCTCTGCTTAACAGATTTGATTGCTTCGAATCTAGAAATAAAAAGATATCGAATTTTCCTCATCTCCTCATCTCAATTTATTTATTTTTTGTCAAACTTTATATCGTACATTCACGGTTTCATCGCTGACAGAGTCTCCATTGACCTTATACAAGCTTAGAAAGCATTTCACTGTAGCGTTCGTGCTTGCTCGTTTATTTTTTGCAAATTGTTTCAATTCATAAATTTATGGTATTGCTTTTGCCATCGTTCGACGATCGAGAAATGTTTGAAACACTACTTATTTGTGCGCTTATATGGCTTGCTCCACGGTACGCAGGCTTGTAAAGCACATCGGCGAAGTGGAAACGGTAAGTCATGATCAGACACATCATCCGCTACCTATTCAGCGATACAAAAGGAGGACATGAACGATTTGTAATTGACTGTACAAAACAGGTGCGACCAAGTACAGTGAATCCTCTCGAGGAGCGAACCGAGTTTAGTGCTGTACGAAGAGCACGGTCAAACTTCCATCTGTAAGTGGTTTAACATTATATTTACTTAGCACTAGCAGTTTCCTATTATTTTAAAAAAACAATAAGACCTATATTCTAACCTCGAATTGTTGAATTTCAACAGATAGGTTCAACATAAAAATCAATCTGACAACTGGTTTTTTACTTTCCAGCTGACATGATTTAATCGTGGAGGCATGCAACAATTTATTCGTTTTCTTCTCCGAGTGTTGTATCATTTTATTGAGTTGGACTGTATTAGGAAAGCCATTTCATAAGGAGAAAACGCATTCTGGGTCTTTCTTAATTAATGAAAGTGTTCATTAAAAGTTTAATAGCGCAAGGTGAAATTGTAATATTATTTCCATGACTAATTATAATTTAAATACGAGTAAATAGCCTATTAATGTATCTTTCCAGACTGAATAATCTTGAATGAAAAGATCAATGGCCTGTTGTTTCGTAAACCTGGCGCGAGAACGGCGAGAACTCTACGAATACCGGAACCGTGTTTAGGAGATTTCTGGCGCTCGCTTCGATGCGCGAGACAATAAACGGTAAAAATGTTAAGCAGACGCGAAATCGGCTCGCGAAGGTTAATGAAAATGTTGGAGAGGGTCCGACGAAGCCGCGAGCCGAGTGTATCTCCGTCTAGGAAGCGGTTAACCGCAGCGAGCCGAGGAAACGAAGGCGGTACGGCAGGGCAGGGTATGGCAGCATCGTCTGCGATGTTTCTCAATGGGCGCTAAATGTCTGCGAGGCCGGGGTTCCGAGGTTGTGGGAGGTGGAAGACGCGTGAGATACGGTTCAGCGTTCTCATCGCTCCTCTTGAATCAACGTGGGCGCGAGAAAAGGGTTTATTGCCGGGTTTAATGGACGGGCCCGCGCGTCGCGTAATTAATTCGTGCCACGGACAGCTCGCTTTGTTGATCGATGCTTTGTCGATCCGCGGATGAAGGGGGCGGCGATAAACAAGACACAAAGCGGCCTGGACGTGAAACCGGTGGGAAAGCCGGCCCCGGCGTCGGCTAATAAACTCCAGAGACATTATCGGCCGTACAAGTCAATTCGTTGCATTTCCTCCGTGAATTGCTTGTTTGCTCGCGAACGATTTTAATGCGCCACGGGCTTGGAAATAATCTCCTTTCTACGGCAGCGGAGGTGCTTAATTCGGGCTATTGTGGAGGGAACGTTTCGGACACGCGAGATGAATCCGAATGTTGCTGAGTTATGATCTTAATCGTAAAAAGTGCATGCCGCTCCGCTAGAAAATAATCATTCAAAGTGCGTTCATGTCAGCGGTGTCGTAAGTAAAATATATGGATATTTATGAATGAATACGACGCGAAGCGATACGAATGGTATCCTCGATAGTAAAAAAAATCATCATAATCATTCCAAATGCGCTTCAGACGTTGGATCGTATCATCTATAATATCGTGAGAAAAATGTATGAATATGTATGAACGGATGAACACGATACGAGGCCGCGTGATTGATATAAGAAGATACGAGAGGGTTGGAATCGTAATGACGTAAGCCACGTTTTCGAATATTCTGCCTCGTGTCCGCAAATGTAATCTCGAGCAAGTTAAATATATTATAAGATTACTATGAATTGACACTAAATTACCTTAACAAATTTGATCTGCAAACGATACACATATTAGTAAATGATACGATACGCGTAACCTTGTTTCGCAAAATGAAAAAAATGTGACTTTATATTGGTATGATTTTGATACCGTTATTATTTCAGTAATGTTTCACAGTAAGCGATATAATACCGATGTGTGTGCATTAATAGCTCTGTAACACTCTGAAACTTACATGCTACTGAGAACCGTAATAAGTACCAATATCATTTCGGCGTTCCGTTCGGATGGGAGTTATTAAAGATTAAATGAATCTTCCGGCTCTTATTATATAATCAGGTTTCCGTAAGACATGACATAAGGCCAATAAATATAATAACGATGAGAAAATAATGTCGGTTATTCGCCCCTTTTTAAAAGAGTCTTGAAAATTATAATGATACCCAAAAACCGGAAAAATTACCGCTAATCAGAGATGAATATGTGTCCTTGAGCTTCGGATTCTTGAGTTGTGACTAGACGGCATATAATTACAAGAGGTATGTATCGCACAGATATTTATTTATTCTTCCATTACATTTAACAAGCTGCAAAGTGTACAACAATATTTTTAAATTCTCCTAAAGTTTTGACAATTGTATATTTCACATAAAAAATTTTCACATACATTCCAAAAGCCAAAAATTACCGTTATTTATACTGATATTTTCTTCCATCTTTTTGTTAATCTCTGTCGATGATATATTGCCCGATATTATTCGATATAATTATAGATTATTGCTCGATATGCTTCCTGATACCAATGGGTCCAGGAAGGTTTCGCAGGAGTGGAGCCTAATAGAGGAATCGTCGAATGGGGGCCACCGTCGAAATTTCCGCGCGGGAGGGCGAGGTGCGCGAGGTGTGCAGGTGTGCCAGTGCGAAAGCGGTGACCCATTATCCCAGCTGCGAGGGCAGTCGTCGGCCGGGGATCGTCCTGGGCCGGGTTCAGTTAGGAATGCCTTTCCTCGTTGCGCCTTAACAGGATAAACAGATGTACTCGTAAATACGCCGTTGCGTTCCCCGTTGCGTTCTGCTCTCTGGCGGCTCCGGGCGCCGATACACGCCGATCGGCCCCCTCCTAATTACGGCCTCCGAGGAATGCGTGTTCCCTCGGACGAGGAAATTGATCCCCCGCTCGGCTCACGACAGCCCGGCCACCGCATCTCGTTGCAATCTAGAATTTCTGTCCGGCAACATCCCGCAACACAAAGCGAGGGAACAACTCGGCAATTATCTTGCGCTGACCCCAATGGTCGCGGCGGTCTCCGCGGTGGTCTTCGGTGGCTCGCTGAAAATTCCATTTCCACGGGTTTCTTTCTCCGAGCACAGGGATTGCAGGACCCGCAGGAAGCAGTGGAAAAACAGGAAAATCGTTCTCGACTGCGACGCGGAAAAAAGAGACGTGGACGAGACGCCGTGGTTCGCGCCGTTCCACTTTTACTCTGCTCTTGAGAATCCCATCGTCCGCGAGCTCTGCACCAGATTTCCACGGATGCCAGCCGGAGCCAGCACTCGCTCGCTAATCATGCGTACGTGTGTGCATGCAGTATCCCCGGTCAGGCGAGGCAGAACTCGCGAGCGCGTGCACTGTGCGCGAGCCTGTGTACCGTGCGGGCGCGAGCGCGCGCGCGCGCGCGCGCGGGCTGAGCGAGTGAAGCGAGCGAGCGCAACAAGAGCGGAGCGCCGCTTCATCAGGGTGGGGTTCGCCGCCGGTGGAAGTTTAACTCTTCGGTTTTACTTTCTAACATCTCCCCCCTGGCCTGCCTGTCCCCTTCCTGAACGGTCTCGTCGTGCGACGACGTGTCCTGGTACACCTACTCCTTCGAGGACGAAGTCGAACGCCGATTTTCTGCTTTCGTGCGGCGAGCCGCGCCGCGCCGCGCCGGGGCCGCGGTTCTTCTGGCCGTTCCTCTGGCCGCGGGGAAAAGTGAAGGGGAGCGGTTTTTTGCTTTTTCGGCGACCAGCGCCGACGCGAAATCCTCCGCGGACCTTGTCTTTTCCAGAGCGACCGCGCCCGGGTGCTCGCTGCCGTTCCGAGAGGACGTTGTCTTTTCTTAATCACCGCGGTCAATTTTTAGAAAACGGCAGCTATTTCTCGCGGCTTTAGTCACTTATTTCTAGGAAAAAACCTCCATGGAACGCTCCTTGAATGTCTCTTTTGTTCGAAGTCTTTTCGTGATCGATGACACTGATGATTTCGAGATGGTGACGTTTTAACAAAAAGTAACAATTTGATGTCCTGTTTCGAAATAGGGGAGTATCTGGTTTACTGAAAGACCGTAATCTTCTCTTTAATGAAAGGGAACGCAATTCGACTCTTTCAGTACCCAGTTCTCATCAAAATCTTCCAACAAAGGTGTTTGGTTTCTGAGAGGATGTGCATTCATTTTGATTCTCGTAAACTGCAAGCTTCCACCTCAGTCGCAATCATTCTGTTACGATAAACACGATTAAAATAAACATTCCTCGATCGTCTAGATCGATCTAAAGTCTCGAGTTGAAGCAAAACACTCTATAGACTCTGTCAAAATCAGAAAAAGATTTCCTATTCCGAAGAATTATTTCCGTAAGTAGATTTAGACCTCCATTGTCAGACAGCCCATAAAAAGACTCTTCTTTCCGATTAAAGAAGTATTAGATAGTAGACCGTGTGTTTGAGTGCGCGCCTTCACGACCGCGTCAGGACATCCGCGATCGTGCGCTCCTGTGTGTGCGATCGCGTGCTCCTGTGTGTGCGATCGCGTGCGCGTCCATTGGTGTACGTGTGTGAGTAGACCACGCCAGGGTGGGGTCCTCTCGCATCCGACTTGGCGTTTTCAGTTTCACTTTCTAAGTCGTCGCCCCCCTCTCGCCCCCTGCTGCCCCCGTAACCCCCCACCTGAGGCCACCTTGCGGCAGCGATCTAGGCCCTGGAGTAGTCAGCCACCCCACGCCCTACTATTCGCTCGACGTCGCTCGCAGATGCAAGGATCGAGTGGATCTCGATCCTCTCCATTCAAGCCTCGCTCCTCGCTTCGCTTCGAGCGCGTTGCGTCCGACGGAGTCCTTCGGAGAGGAACAATTTCACGAGTCTCATTTTCTCCGTCAATTAAGACTCAAAGGTCACTTCTTGCTACCCTAATTGCGGCGACTTTGGAATTCGGGATCAATTAGAATCGACCACTCTGATCTTTTAATATTGGTATGCCTTCTTTTAATGGATAATGAATGAAATTTGGTTAAACATTTTGGGAATGATATAAATATCGGTCGTAATAAATGTCATGTCATCATCTATGCACTCGTTCAGCTTGTCAGATAACAATAATTATTTGAAGTGTTCAAATTTTGTCTGCTTCAAGATTTAATCATCTGGTATCTTACAGTGGTTCTAGAACTACAAAGCATTGATTCTTACCTACCTTTCTTTGATACAAAGTGAAAATTAACATTAAATAAGCAAACTGTTAGGCAATGTCTAAGTTAAGTTAAATGAAATTAAGATCGCACAAAGACGAAGATACTTCCATAATCGTTGATTGTCTGGCAGACCCACCAAAAGAACAGAACATTCTTCTTCGAAGACAATCACAAGGCCCGTTTTGAATTTCTCTCCAAACATCGACTAGGTACACGCGTTGTCGTGTAAACAAATCCATTAGGAAAGCCCGAAAACGGAGGCAGCTCATCGTTCCATATACGCGAGGGTCGTTGCACCGGGTGCACGTGTAATTTCGCAAGGAACCCGTGGCGTGGGTGCTGTTCGAGAAATCGTTAACCGGGAGCACCGCGGCCGGAGCCCTGGGATCGGAATTATGGTCGTTTTCGCGTACGAAAGCAGCCAGGAGACAGGAAGAAAGGTAGAGATTTATCCTCGAATTCGTCGTCGGGTTTAATTGGCCTGCATCCGGCGCGGCGCAAGGGCGTCGTCTCCTTCATGTCTTCCTCCGCCCGGCTTCCTACCTCGTTCATCCGAGCAGATCGGAGTGCAGCCGACGATCGAAAGCTGGGCCCTGCCGACGACACCGTCCGACACAGAATTTATTTGGCGGGCGGACCGTGAAGCCGCGACTTTCAGCGCGCGATCAACAGGCCCCGGCCACGGGAAAGTAATCGCGTGCCCCGATAAATTAACGTTCGACCGGCTCGGGATTAATTAAATCGCGGACGACGTAAATCACCGCGCACGGCCTCATCCGAACGATTTCCGCCGGCTTCGCTCGCGGGGAAACGCCCCCGTTCGGCCTTTGTCATTTTACGCAATCCCCCGCGGTCTCTCGGGACTTTCGTGAAATCTGATCCGGCCCGCTCCTCCGACGGAAATGAGAAAGAGAGGAGATCTCGAGTTTCGAGAAGCTATTAGGCCCGCCAAAAAGTCCGATGGAAGATTGCGGGCGCGTTCTCACGGATCCGGCTAGATCTGTCGCTGGCAGTCGCGCCGAGACGGTGGAAAAGAAAGAAAGATGCGGCCGAAATTGTCTGCAGGGTAGTACCAAAAAGGCTGGATAAACTCAACGATGCAAATTGCGTAGATAGTTTACTTGATGAATGCTAAGGACGTTTTTAAATATTTAGTTGTATCCATGACTGCACTTAGATTGGTCAAAAATGGCAATCACCCTTTTGAATTCTATTTGTGATTACATTTCAGCATGAAGATCTTATTATGTGATGATGACGTGCAACTTAAAGATCTTCGCTATAATTATAACACACATCGTCCATATATGGTCGTCAAAATGATTTTTAAAATCCGTTTTAAAATTAACTTGTACACTATTTTCAAATAGGTTATTAAAATTTTTAGGATATAGTAGGTTATTACGGTTTTTAGAATATAATAGATTCTTACACTTTTTAAAATGTAATAAATGAATTTCCTAATTTTATCAGAATCCTAAAACGAAAGAATATTGACAGAATAAAGTTATGCAAGTTAACTCGTCCATTTTAATTTAATCATATAAAATACTCTGATCTTGGGAGATCCTTAAGTTTGTTGGCATGTTCAACAAGCTTAAGTCAGATCATTCATTGTAAATAAAAAATGAAAAACATATCGGTCAAAAATTGGCTAAAAGACCGTACGAAAGTTGACGTTTGGGAACGATACGGATACACCATCTTCCCAGCTCTCAAAGACAGATTTTCCTGAAGATCTTCCGCAAGATCTGCAGGATCTTCTTCGTCGAGAAAGGCGGTCTTCTTCGAGCCTAATTCGGCCGGTTGCAATACAGAAGCGTCGGATTTCGCTGTTCTTTGCCATCGATGCTGTCGTGGCGAATTTCTAAGCGTCTTCCGTTTCCTACGGATTCCTTGAAACGCTCCAACGGGAACAAGGAGAGGTGGAACCGTTTTTTTCTGCCGCCTCGTCTCCTCTTGTCCGACGACGGCGTCCATTATGGCTTTCGAAGGAAATGATTAGTCAAAGCGTAACGACGGGACGAGGAAGCGAGAACGGCCGCGGTACGCTTTTGTTGCTTCTCTCGCGGATCCTAATCGCCGGCATGGTCGGACTAGCCGTGACTATTTCTAGAATCGAGGATCACAGTGAAATTAGCCGTGCGCTCGAAATACTAATTTCTCCAGCGTGCGTCGTTTGCGTTCCCCAGATTCGTGACTGAAAGTGGGTGCTTTGTAGACCACCTGAAGGGTTGAAAATCCTTGCCTTGGCATGACTTTTTCATCGATGATAAAACATGGTCTGGATGTCCTTGGACGTTGAAGGATTTCTTTAAAAAAACTGAACAGGTTCAACCCTGATTAAAGAATTTTGTAGCAATGTGTAAAATAACTTTGCTTCGACGGTCATTTGGGGATCTGATAGTTCTGCGAAACCGAATAACTATATTTTGCGATATAATAGTAATCAGAAGTTAAGGGACTTTTCTGACAAAGACGACGAACTTCATCCCTGATTAACAAACTTTGTGGTAACGTGTAAAATTGCCTCGTTCAGGTCACGAATGGTCACTTTTAGACCTGATAGTTCTCAGAAGCTGAGAGATTCTATGGACAAACACGACAGACTTCATCCCTATATGTAAGACCGCGGGAAAGGACTTTGCAACCAGCTGGTAGTGACCTAGACAACAACAATGATTGTCCTGAATAGTTTTCGGTTGAGACAGGCGGATCAGCAGCGTCGGCCGTGAATCGTCGCGGCGCGGCGTCACGTGCGGCCCGAAGACACGGAAGGAACGCGAACCGATACGAGGCAGCCCGTTAAGGTTGATTAGGGCGTATAAGGTTGGCCGACCTTAAAAGCGATTCGGTGACGAGAGGAGACGAGGTGGTGCTACGAGCTGCCGGCGTCGCGTCGGCGAGGCTCGTCGTGACGCACAATGTCGAGCGGGTACAGAGCGAGTGACTGTACGGAGAGGCTGGCCGACACCTGGCCGCGCGGATGATGCATAGCGCCGTACCGGGCATTTCCTACGCTGGTATTTAGCGTATCATTTACATCCCTGGTCTACGTACGCCACGTATATCTCGGCTCATTATCTGCCTACGTGCCGGCTGACGCCTGGCCCCGTCGCGCGCACCGTTTTCTGCCCATCTGGCCACTTGCCGCTCGGCTAATGCGCTCGCCTTCCATCTAGGGACATTCCGCGGCAGGCGCATGTAAATGCGACCTTTGGTGCATCGCCTGTTCTTCGTCTTCGTCGGATCATCAGCTTTTTTACCACTGTCCTCCGGGCTTCGTCCAGGCCTGTCTGGTAAACCCCGGGCTCGGACCAGCGGCCATCTTTGCGGCGAGCTCAGCGTCTTTGAAAAAGCTGGCTCCGAAGACCACGTCTCTCTACTCTGAAGTTCTTGGGTGAGTTTAGTATTGTTCGAAAAGTTAATTTCGAAGACCATCAAAGCTACTATACCACATCGTAGCCAGAATATTTACGCATGACTAACCAACGGAAGAATCCCTCTTTCTTCCAAAAAATTTTACTATTTCAAATTGGTCATGGCTGTTGGATGAGTTCAAGCGTGCTGGAGACTTGTCAAGGATTCCGATCCCTTGACAATGTTTTTCTAGAGGTGTGGAATGAGGCCATTTCGGCTTGGTAACCGCCGGATCAGTATTCCGATGCGAGAAATTTGAGTGCTCTTTGTCGATGAAACTTATGATCGCCTTTTCATAGAGTTCCTTACCATCTTCCGACTCATCGAGCCTCTCTGATGGATCTACCCCTTGATTCTTGCAATTTTGGCGACATTAAAAACTATTAGAATCATAATTGATTATAGAAATAATATTACAACTTCACTTTACTGTTCGCTTACTATTCAACCATCAAGTTTTATTAATTAAGGAAGGCATATAACACGACTTCTCTTTTCGAAATCGTCGTAACTACACCGACGCAAGCTTTCACGATTAAATCGTATCAGGTTGAAAATAAAAGCTTACATATCAGATCGATTTCTGTGTTTAACCTATCCGTTGAAATTCATCGAGATCAAATCGTGAATCAATGGTGAGTTTAGACGATTCGAAGCGCAAATATTCCGCGCGATGAATAATTTCGTCGAATCTCTGCGAATAAAAGTTGCGAACGAATTCCGCAGATCGATCTCGGACACTACCGATCGCTCGGAGAGACTCGATCGTTCCGCGCCGAGAAACGATCTCGCTGTCGCGGTAGCACGGAACATTAAACGAATGGAACGCGTCAAAGCTGATTAACACGGTTAACCTGAGCACGATCGTACGGAATGCCAGCTGGAAACGATTCCAGAGGTCGACACGCTTTGAAAACTATTGAGAATCGAACGGTCGGTCGGTGAACGATCGACCGTACAGCACGGAGATCATCGATCGAGGACTGGAATCTCCGGGACGTCGACGTTTCGAGGCTTGAAAAGCGGAGCGAGTCGATCGTTTTTGCTCCCGCGTGAATATTTATTAATTGGTCCGTCCGGCGATGATCGTTTCGAAGTCTCGAACGGCCGGCCAGAGTAATTGGTCGATGCTGAAGTCAATTCCGCCGATTTTTCCGCGTGTGCTTATCGTCTAGCGGTTCCAAAGTTCAATCTACTTCGATTTCTCCGGCGGCGATGATACGGGATCGTAGAAACGGGAATTAAAATCGAAACCCTGGGCTCGATGAAAATCCACGGAATTATAACCGTAGATTCTCGTCTGTATGCGTTAAATTCGATCAACTTACAGATCGTTATCGTAAGCTGGCAATTTTTTCCAGAGACTGGAAGTAGTTAACGTTTCGAAGCGATCGGAAATTCTGTTGAAAGTGGCGCGTTTGCCCCACTGTATTTTTATGTCGGTGGGGATCGAATTAAATCTAATGGTGTGGTTTCACCTAATATATTTAAAATATATCTTTTTCTGAATGCTTTTTCTTCCTGTTACTGACGATAGATACAACATAGAAATAGAGCCCAAACTGTCAAATATAACAATAACATGTGCTCTATGCTGTTACCTGTTTCGTTGCGTGTCCCACAAGACTCTGGTCTTAGTCTTCCTTCTTTTATTATTTTCAATAACTACATTTGACGAAGTAAAAGTACTGCTACAAACTCCTGATATATATGATTTTGAAATATTTCTTGTCCTATAACCTGACAGCACTGTCTTGCTTCATCATAATTTAGACAGATTTTTGAACTGGTCTACTTTAAAAAATTGTCGTTTAATGTAGATAAATGTTATAACTTAAGCTGTATAATTAAGACATATAACTATAATAACTGTAAGATAAATAATTTCGATACTAATTACTAGCGCACTACCCCCACATTTTCTTCCCGTAAATGCATAAAATCCGCAGACTACTAGTTGCACTACTATGGTTATACTTTAACTGCCGTCGAAACAATACGTGACTTTAGGAAAATTTCGCAACGTTATTACGATACATATCACATTCATCATTTTAATTTAAGAAATTGCAGTTATCTTATTTATCTTCTTTTCATTTGTTCTACATCAAGACATTCTGAACCACTATACCTTTTTCTTTCTTGATTTTGTAACTATCGGACAATTTTATGTAGCTATTCAATAAATGAGTAAATAAGAGTAGTTTCTTAGATTAGAAAAAGTAAAACCGACTCGAAATTCTAGTAAATCTCTAACAAAGAATGTAATAACAATAGTAGGTAGAATCTTGGCCGCACTTTTCCGGGCCCAGACGACTGTCGATCGTTGTCTCTCCTGATCGGTCGGAGCCGCGGGCAGCTCGATCGTCGGGTCGCCCTCGTAAACCGCGCTCGTAATTTCCATGCAAATTTTCGAGCGATGGAAGTGTCGCATCGGGATCGAGCTCGTCTCGAAAAATCGGCTGCGACTCGGCGAAATCCAATCCGGTGTTCCTCGTGGCTCGGTTTACGACGCTGCAGCGACGCGATCGCTTTCTAGGCTGGTCGGCGCGGACAGCGGCTCGTAACGATCGCCGATTCCAGGGATTCTTTCGCGAGGCGGCCATGGCTTTCACCTATTTCTCATAAAATCGCGTCTTTTCGTCGGATCGTCGCTTTCTAGGTCCCGCCGCGGCGTGGCCGTCCAATCGGACGGATCGTGGCTGATCGATCGATCGATTAGCGGCGACGAATCCGCGGCAGATGTTTCCGCGCAGCTGTTCCCGCCGCGGACCGCGGGATTCCTCTCGCGGAACGCCGTCAGGCCTAATCGTGCAAAAGTGTTCGCGCTCGCGGAATGATCTCGCCGATTAATCGCGTCTCCCGCGGCTTTCACCTGTTTCCATGTGACGCGAAACACGTGCCGGCGCGAGTCGCCGCTGCTCGCCGGTCGACTCGAACGATTCATAATCGAGGCGAGGCCGAAATCGAGCCGGGATCGTTAAGCGATCGATCGACTTTCTATTTTCCGCCGTCGCCGACCTGGAAGCTCTATTACCAACGCCGGAGCATAATAATCGTTCGATCCCGATCCAACGGTCCGGAGATCGAGGAAGACTTTCGACCCGACGATAATGGATTCGTATCGCGGCGACGCGACGCGACGCGACGGGACGCGACGCCGACGCGTATCGTCGCCATCGACACGGGCGACCGGCTCTCGTTAAAACGTTTCTGGAGCACGCGATCCCCGATGTCGATCGTTGGCCAACCGCTGCACCGTGACTTTAGCGACTCCTTCCTCTGGGTACCCTCGATCCGATCGGCTTGCATCGCTTCTGGCGCGAACAGATACGTAACCCTTTTGTCACGACGCCATTACCGACGATCGGAAGCACGATCACCCCGGTTCATTCGACTCTTTCTGTTCAAATCTCCTCTAAACCGCAACGGTGACACAATATCCATCTTCGCGATCGCCCGCCGCGTCGGTAGTTCGCATCAATTTTGTTAGAAATAATCGGGCGATCGTGATTAAATAGCCGATTTTTATGCACTGTCGATGAAGGATAAAATTATACCACATCGGAGGAGAGAGAAATTGCGAAGTTAGAATATGATATCCTTCTGATAATCCTATCCCGATAATCCTATCCTGATAATCCTTGATCTTTCAGTGATTATAGAGGTTTTAATCTCTGCGATCTAGAGATTTTGAAACATAGGACAATTAATGGACATCTCACTTCGGCCGCATTACTGAAAACAATTTCGCAACTCTCTTATAGTTTATAAAGTAAGGGATTGTGACTATTTAGCTATTTTTTATCGACCCTTCTACCTATCCATTCTGAACCTCTATATTCTTTAACTTACAAACAACTAAAGTAATCATATAATTAATTAACTAATTCGAAACGGAGGAAGAACTTGGTTCATTTGCGTTTCAATTTGTTTCTAGACACCTAACTAATTGTTTGTACGTCGATACAGCATTAAATTCATGTACGTTTTTACCGCTTCGGGAAACATAACAATCTCGACAAACATTTATGCCAACTCTTTGTAAAATATATGAACGTAAAAGGTTTTCCTAGAAGGAAGGCAGTGACTACATGCGAACAGTTAGTTAAACCCTCAAATATTGACAAACTAGTCTATATTTCACTCGGACATGAATATGAAACAGCTGTGATCGAACCAGTTGAGAGCTCGCGTTTATTCACTAAGATCATCAACGAATCCGCGGCTGAATTGACGAGCAGAACCTCGCGGGACAATAAATTTGACGAGCAGCTCTCCCCGTGTCACCTTGATCTCATCGATAGCGCGGCCGTAGATTGAGAGATACCCGCCCGACAGCCGCATCAGCATTTTTCCGGCCGCGATTAGCGTCGATCGTCGAGCGTCCGGGAAGGAATCGATTTTAATTGCCCGGCCGCGCGTACGCATAATTAACGGTCGATTAAGAGACGTTTTTCCGGGAAACGGCGGTGACCAGCGCCGGTGGATCTCGTCCCGCGGGAATCGGCATCGGAAAACGGTCGCAGGACGGCGATCGCGAGCGACGAAGACGCGAGGCGCAGCGGCGCTCGGTATGCGTGCGAGTGGCGAGCGCGAGTGCGCGCGCGCGCGCGTGTGAGAACAGGGCCCCGGTATAGTTGTTGGAGAGCAGCAAACCTGTTAACGGCGATAACGGGACGGCTGATTGAAACGCTACGACGATCCGCGGATCGCCGCCGGATCGGCCAATTAGTTTATCAAATGCCGGGAATAGCAGAGCAGAGTTTATCGCGCGGCGATCTGCTTCTCAGTCAGTAACTCGTTAAGTTGCCATAAACCCCGGGCGAGGACGATAAGCCCGGTCGGTTCGCTCTCTATAATTCTCGCCAGCTATCGGGCCGGCTCGCCCGTTTTCGCACAATATCATGCCGATTTTTCAATCCGGCGAAAGCCCCGACGCTAATGCGCTCTAATCCGGATGCCGACTCGCCACACGGTCTCTGTACAACCTCAACACGCTTGTGTGGTCCTCTATCCTAGCAAATTGGCCGCTCCGTACAGTTTATTTAATCGCACGGAAACTGGCAACTCGCGATTTATTACGTTAATTGGCCTGCCGACCCTCTGGCCTTATCTAGGTTCTCTTTAAACTTTCTCAACTGTGATGGCGAAAATTGCAGACACAGTTTCTCTATGAAAATTCCCAACTCGAACGGTGTTCGGACGTCAATGCGGAGCGTTCCGCGTTTCGTGATAGGGTCTGTCGTGTTTCGTTCGAAATTAAATGCTACCTGACTGCGAGAAACCGCTTATGAACAAAGCACGAGGAGGAAATTTCAAACGGTGTTATAATTACTGTAGACTTAAGGAAATGATTAACCCTTTGACACGGACTTGAGAATTGATTGATATGCTAATTTATCGGGCTGTTACAAAATAATTTCGATTTTTCAAAACGTATAGATATTAAAAGAGTAATTCATGTCCTTCGACTTATATTCTTAATTTTAATTTGATTGAACAAAGTACTTTAATTCCGGTAAATTTGTGAGGTTTTTGACGTGTAAATTAAAGTGTTAAGGGAAGAAATCAATCTTTAATCAACTCTTGTCAAACCATATTCGCGATACCGAAAAAGTGAGAAGTTTAACGTATGCTATGGAGTTGCAGAAATTTTTTCCGAACATGCCGTTTACATCGTCGTAAAGTCCAGACTTTTCCCTTTAATTTAAGGGCTGAATCAAGTAGCTACGATTTTTTCTCGTAAAGTTACAGCACTAATTCTTCCGCTGGTTGACGCGCATGCTATCAGTTGTTAAACTCGTCGCGCCGTTGTGCACGACTCCCGCCGCATGCGTCATCTACCCCTGCTCCTCGCGTAACTTATTTCCCTGCGAACGTCCGCGACGTCACGCAAGGAGTTACCGAGAGGAAGGAGAAATCCTTGCGACTCGTGGAAAGGGCGAGTGACCGAGGCGTGGAAGGACGATTTTTAAAGGAGACCCGCTCCGCGCGTACCTGCGTCATAGATCGTTATCTACTCAAATGAATCAGGTGCCGGGTGCACCTTCGGCTTTTTTTCTCTTCCTGGCCGCACCGCCCGGCCTGCAGATCTGCTTTCGCAATTAGAACTCGTTATTTCGTTGCGCCACGTTTCCGTGTGCGCTCGTGTCGATAAGACGAATGGTAGGGTGGCCGATTTGCGCCATCGCCACCGTGTGTCTCGTAAAAGGATCCGTGCGGCCGGTGTTAAGGATCGGGACAAAGTTGCTCGACACGGCTCCCCCGGTGGGCGCAATTCTCCGAACACCGTGTCCGACACCTGCGGAACCGATCCGCGAACCCTCAGTTCGATGTCTTTTCGCGAGTTCGATCGAGACTCGACAGAAAAAACTAAATGTTACAATTCTTCTTCGCGGACCTTGAACCGAAAAGCCCATCGAAGACGCGGGAATCTCTGGCGAAATCTCGCTCGGTCGTAACGTTGCTCTGAATCAATTGCAGATCCGGTGGAGATTTCATTGCTACCTTTTACTTGGAGGATTGGAAGACGTCAGAGAAGGTCGGGCCTACTTATCGTGTCGGTTGAATCATTTCCTCGGTAGTTTTACTTGCTTTAAGATGCAATTTTAGATCGTAAACAGAGCGGTGATTTGTAAAATACGATGCATAGAACTCGTTGGAATTCGACGAAATTCATTTTGGAGGTAGCAGATGGTTCGCACTAATTAGTATGATCGGTGAAATCAGGATTGCGATACGTTCTCATTGAATTCGAGAGTTGCCGAACGCATTGCGCAAGACGATATTGCAGATTTTCGAAAATCATAGGACAGGAGGTCTCGACTATTTTCACCAGTCTCCTAATCTTCCGTAACTATCATGCGAGCCGTAGAAATTAATAATGTAATATTTTTGTTTCGCAAGAATGCGAATCCAAAGCATTTTGCAAAACCGAATTTCCGGAGAAAGAATATTCGTTCGAAGATAGCTATCGTTCGAGGAATTCCACGGACGTTGGAATCAGATCGAGGGATAACTTCGAGAATGCTGAGAGTCCGTGGGTTCTCCCACAATTTGACGCATCGATTCCTCCGTGTTTCTTCGCGCCCGGCTGTGGGAATCGCAACAAATTTCACGGCGTAGAATCCACGGCACCGTTCGGCACGGCTCGGAGATCGGCGGCCTTCTTCCCCCGTGTACGTGCCGGGGACTTAACGAAGCTTATCGTCGTGCCGCGTATCTCGATTATGATTCAGATTCGATCGATAATCGACGCCGCGCGAAACCTTTGAGCAACGACGAGGCCGAGGCTGCCCGATTCAGCAGCGGCGCGCTCGGCTGATTCATGGGCCGTCGATTCTGTATTTCATTGAAATCGAGGAGAAAAGACGGTTATTAACTAATCGGATCGCCGGATGGCTGGGTGGGGAGGTTAACGTTCCGCGATTTTTATTCGACGAACCGAGGCGTTTTCTTTGCCGCGGCGATCGTTATCGGCCGCGCGTTTCAGCAATCGAGACAAGAAGTTTATTATCGCGCCGCCTGTTTCTAACGGATCCGTGCATACACGCGGCCAGGAAAGAAAGCGTTAACGATAACGCCGTTTACTGAGCCTGACGAATGGCTATTCGGTTTTTAAACGGTGCTCTTAAGTGCGTGATAACTCTGATCGAACACCGCTGCCGGACCGCTGCCGAGAGTCAGCTTGGTAAATCACGATCTTACTGTAAAATCTATCCTCCTTTGACAGATCGAAATCAGTTATAGCCTCTTAAGCAACCTCAGTTTCGTTTCTTCAACGACTGTTGCAAGCGACGACGGCGATCATTGTAATTCTACTATAAAGAGCAAGATATCATCTTGCATTTAGGCTTGCTTTGTGTTTCAGACGTCTACATCGGGGTACCATATTTTTTTATGTTTTAACGCCAGACCTTCCGAGCAATAAAAGCGATTAACAAATGTTTAGAGCTACAGGGAAGGGTTTATTCAAATATCTTATAATTCTTATAAATGGGCGTCCCTGAATGAGAACGTATGCTCATCGATTGTTAATTTAATAGAAAAAATAAGCAATGTAAAATCGGTGGTGATAGTTTGATATCGAATCAACTCTGACAAGATAAAATTATAAAATTAAACTTGATCCTTTGCGGTCGCATGTCTACTGTCAGCCATCAAAGCTATTTTTTTATTTGATTTTTAAAAATAAAAATAAAAATTCGATTAATAAAATTCGAACATATTAGCGTGTTACATATGTCTAAACTTTAAAAGAGGATTCATAAATTTGATTTTTCCTACTGAATTCTACCTAGTACGTATTACTGTTCGCTCAAAAAAAGTTAATTTCAACCAGTATGACATCAATGTATAAACTTAATACTATCGCAAAGGATTAAACCTACTTTTACGCGTTTTAACATTGTACTTGATGCTGAGCATAGCAGTCGTTTTCATCTGATCGCTTTTTATCACCCCCTATTAATTTGCGAAACAAACATAACCTGGATGCGAGTGAAATTCTGAAAAAATTAAAGGAAGTTTGTCGCGACTCCTCGCGGAAGCAGAGATCGAAAATGGCGGCCCATTAGTCCGGCCGATGACAGAGCACGCGCGGTCGTGTCGCCGGAATTTGAAGCAAGAAAGGTGTGTATATATCTATGGAGCGTAACTTTGATTAATGTCGACGGCGGACCGGATCAATTGCCTTGCTACGTGGATATAAACAGAGGCCGCTGCGCCGTTTCCGCAAGGAGTCGCCGTGCCGTGCCGCCGCCGTTCGGATACCTTCCGATAATTCTTTGTAGAAAATTAACGTTCGATTCGGCGGATAATAAACGATCGGTGGTATCCGTACTGCCATTGAATTATCGGCCAAATAAATTATTACCGAAAGTAATCGTCGGCGGCGGCGGAACCGGTTTTTCGTTTTGTTCGATCGGCGAACGCGCGCGGGAACCGCTTTCGTTTCAAGGTTCAATTTTCTTCGCTGCCAGCCGCGCAACGTTCGCAACGCGTCCAATTACCAGTCGCAAAGCGAGCGCAGGACCACCGTCGGAACGCGATCCAACGGGGCTCTTAGATCTGTCCCGGTCGTCGTAACCGAAATTCCATTCCGCCGTCTTCGGCGGATCGATAGAATATTATGACCCGGGGATCGCGGCTACAAAGTGTGCCGAGCGGTTTCACTTTTAATTTGCTGCCCGTTGACCATCTAAGGGGCTCGGTCCTTTCCATAGGCATCGCTCGTAGATCGCTCGTCGGGTGTCGATAAATCCGACGGTTTTACAGGCCGACGTTCGAGGAAAATTTTGCGCGCCACGTTTCCTCGCTCCGCGGCCCCTTTCTTTGCGCGATTCAAGCGATCGGCAGGCCGGTCCGCGCAATCGTTGCCAACCGAACGAGCGTAAGCATCTGTTACGGAGGTACTGCAATTACCTTCGGATTGAAGACCATCCGCTAATTCCGCCGGTAGACAGAGGTCATTTGCAACATGATGACTCCGTTCGCCTCGATCGCGTTCTCCTTCCGCGGCGGCCTTCCATTACACGGGAAAACGAGTAATCCGATTAAAGGGGGCCAGCGAGAACAGAAGGGGCTCTCCCTGTTCCCTGGACCCGGCGGACCGTGGCTCTCGTTTCCTATCGCGAAACCTGCAGCGGTCCCGCAACCGTGAAAACGGGCCCTCGCTTCCGCAGCGCTAATTTTTCTCGTTAATCAACAGCGGCGGGCCGCACGGCCGCTCGATCCGGCCCGTAATCCCGCCGTTTGCCTCTGATTCGTTTAACGGTGGGCCGTGACCACCTTCGGGCATCTGTCGGGCCCCTTTCGGCGCTCCGCGTATTTTCATTTAATCGGATCCGGTTGCGCGATCCAACAGTCGCGCCGCAATTGCCCGCCGACTACGATTGTCCGACTGCAGATGATTCCGCGAACGATGATCACTTGGAAGGTAATTGCAATTTCGCCGGCGTAATCAAGTTACCTTTCGTCGACTTTCCAAATCGCCGGAACTTCAGCTTCTCTCTTTCCGGAAATTCGCAGTGTCGATCTCAATGGGCGATAATGCAGTTATAAGGAGAACGCCATAATTAAAAAAATTGTATTTAATGCGTTAATTGAGTATATAGGATTTACGTAGTTATCAGAAAAAGATATCGTGAAAATAAATTCTATAGAATCAAAAAATATATTCCCATTCCCTGGGCACAGGGGACAATAGGATGCATCATATCTGCCGATAAGGGAAATGCCACAGAATCGAGTGGAAAACTTTTAACTTATGTCTTCAAAAATAATCTGTGTCAAAATGTTAAAGAAACAAATGGATTCATTAGAAAGTTACCATAAACTAACTAAACTCTAAAACGTCTTAACAATAAATTTGGTCACTAAACAACACACGGTACGCGATAAAACTCATTCCTCGCAGTGAGACGAATTCGAATTGCCGCGACTACGATACTAACCAACTCGTTCGTGAATTCTGAAAGTCTTTAAAATTGCGCATTTCTGGAATGACTTTTATCAGCTGAATCAGAGAGAACTAATGTGCTCTGAACGCGTGGCTCTTGGATTTTTAAGCAGTCCCTTTAGTATTCGCGTCGCGGAGCAGATAACAGGGAAATCTAGCAACGAAATAACGAGTTCCGCTTGCGAAACCGGCCACGATACCTGAAGAAACGGTCCCGAAGAAAAAGAACAAAGACGAGACACACTCTCCCTAGTCGGAGTCCGTTCTCGCTCACTTCTCTCTCTTTCTCTTTCTCTCCCTCTCTCTCTCTCTCTCTCTCTCTTTAGGTCTGATAAAAGTGTAGCTATTCTTTAGCGTAATTTCGTTCCATTGTGGTCTAAGTCGTCTACTCTTCAGTAAGCTGTGGTTGCATCGTGTCCTGCCGAGCTCGGACACAATACGAGTGTCGCAACAATAAGTGCACGGTGCAATGGTAGCCCGTCGATGCACAGAAAACTGATTAAAACCGAAGCGGAATAGGAGCAGCAGTTTTCCGAACCGGTGAAACCCGGAGCGGCTCACCGTGCAGGCGGATACGAGGGGGACTTATGTTTGCGCCGGCAACAAATTATTATCGCCGGACCGGTTGACTCGATCGATTAGCCGCATGGATCATGGGAATCGGCGCGAGCTCGGCCGTGGCGAGGCGAGGCGAGGCGAGGCAGAGAAACGGCAAACGAAACGATCCTGTTTTCGTCCCGCAGATCTCCTATCTCTCGTATCGGGCTTTTTTCTAGCAACAGGATGCAGATCGCCGCAGCGGTCACGTTGCAGCCGTATGCACAGCCCGAACGGCTCCGGTCGGCTCCGGTCGGCTCCGGACGCGTTCCAGGACGCCTGACGTCGTCGACTGGACGTCGCGAGAGGTGAACAGTTCCGTTTGCGAAACGAGCCGTCAAGCGACTCGCCTCGACGCGCACGCAGCCGCGAAAAAATTACAGAAAAATGAAGGAAAGCTGATTCATGCAGGTGCAAGCAACGCTGCTTGCGCGCTCTCTCTCTCTCTCTCTCTCTTTCTTTCTTTATCGTTCTCGGGGACCACCACCTTGAAAACACTGAACGCCGCGTCGCAGGGAAAGGCGAGGGCGCGGATTAATTGATAATTTCCTAACAGGCTGACTGTGCTCGCCAGACGAGATTCGGCTCCGTTCCGCGCCAATTTTACAATCGCCTCGCGGCACACGTGGAACACGAAAAACCACCATTTACGTAATTCCGCGAGCCTGGCTTCACTTTCCTGACCGCGGCAAAAACGCGTGCGCTCATTAACCGAGGAGGAATCGTCTTTCGTCGACCACACAGCGGTGGACCCCGCGAAAAAAAGTCGCACCGATCACGAGGCTGCCGACCGAGTAATTAGCTATCGATCCTGCTCGATCCGCTTGACATCGATCCGTCATACCTTTCCGAACTTCCTTGCGGGTTATGCTGTCTCGTGCGGCTTTTCCGATCCCCGCCAAGTCTCGTTAAATTCGTCATAATTCTCTCGGTGAAGTTCTAGCATAATTGTTACTTTACTAAATTCAAGACGAAATTGAATTTCCTTTTTGACTACTTTTTAACATCAGTTTTTTGGAATCCGCCAAAACAACGAGTCACTCTTCATTTTTATTGACGATTATTCAGATCGGAAAGATGCATGTATAAGTTATTGTTTAAATACCTGCGTCACTTGTGGAAGGTATTGCAATAACACTGATTAAAAATGCGTATAAACGTTTTATTGCTACTTTTATTGCTGTGTAAATCTAGTGTTAGCGCAGATCTATCAAATAGAAACGCCGCTGACACGTATTACATTACAACATCGACCAGATTTAATTTATTTGAACTTTACACACTTTTTTATAACTATGATTAGGTTGAGAAATCAATTCAATCATGCACAATGAGTGAAGTTAATGCAGTAATTTCACCCACATTGTCCGTCAGCTTGGAAACAAAACTGGACAACCTATGCAGAGGAGATATGGTTATTCGAATCTCGCGTCTCGTTTTCATATCAGTTGATTATTAACAACTATATAGTCGAGTCCTCTTCTTCCAAAAAGTTGTCCATTTCCGTTCCCACACTGAGGGATAATTTGAGAGAAGTTACTGTACTTGTTCGAGCGTATTCCTTTTTCTTCGTTACCTGAGACTCGATACGATCTTCCGTAACGTTTACATGAAACAGGAGCCTCGAAAACTGTCCAATTCGTTTAACTCACCTATTATACCTTGACATAATTATCAACACCAGTTCCATAAGATCCACAGCGAATTAATTGCTCGGATTCATCTTCCTTGTTCCCAATGCTGACATCGGCCCGTTAGGTTTCGCTCGAAAGGTGGCAATAACGGAAAAAGGGAAATCAGAAGCGACTCGGATCGGACGATCCATTCGCCGGCGATCCAGCCTGATCGAGTTTAATCGGTAGGTCTACATAATTAGCGACCGGTGCGCCCGAGCTTTTCAGGATCGGCGGAATCTGTTCGGCGCGATAGTTCGCGCAACAACATCCTATCACGGGACGTGTTGCTCGAGTTCAAGATCGAGTGATCGATGGACGGTGGGGCTCCCGGATCGCGATCGTTGCGCGATAACTCGGCCGTCGCGGAACCGTATCGAATATTCGCATTAATTAGGCGCGGACAGATCGACCGGCATGCGAGGACGATGACACTGCGCGTAATTGCCGAGGCGGTAATAAAACGGTGGAAACTGGTTGCGGCGCAGAAAAGCTGGAATAAGCTCGGAAAGGGACAAGGAAACGGCACGGATCGTGCTCGAAGGCGGAGGAGGCGGCGATGCAGCAGCGTCCTTATCGAACGATCGTTAGCCGGTCCGCTACAAATTATCCCGATTAAATATAATTATCGCGTCACGTCGAATACCGCGTATGCCGCACTCTCTTAAACGATTTATGGTCTCAATCGGCCGGCGACCTCGTGCTCTTTAACTGTGCACAGCGGTTTTTCGAGTGTACGCATCTCCCTGTCCGCTCGAGAGCCGGCCGAGGCGTTTCCGCGTGAACGTTCAGCTAGAGCGGCCCGGAATTGCGAAACCGCCGCCGTGCCGGGACGCACATCTATTAATACCGGCTTATCTTTGCTGGTGTGGGTGTTATCAGGGCAGGGCGTGTCGCCAAGAAAGCAGCCTGCGAACCGGCAGCCCGCAACGTGACTGTCTTGTCCGCCGCCGCAGCTAGGATCCGCTTCTCTCTCTCTCTCTCTCTCTCTCTCACTCCCTTCGTCTTACTCTCGTTCCACTCGGTTCTATCCTCGTCGGCCACGTCCATTTCTCTAACTCCGTCTCTCTTGATCCCTCTTTCTCTCCGCGTACGTGTGCAACTTTCCGTCTTTCTTTCTGCTTCGCTCCGCGAAAGGCTGTGGAAGTGTTCTGCTTCCCCGGCGAGCCGATACCCCGTTCTCGCTTATTCCGATAACCCGAATCGCTCGTTCGTTGCCAGAGAGTCGTGACACTCTGTCCGTGCTCTCCTGTTTCCCCTCGATTTCCTCATTTCTTTCTCCAGAGCGTTTAAACGAATTTTTAGGGAACCGTTGCAGATCTTCATCGTATTTCTGCGGCGTTCTAATGGAACGATGGAAGAGCGAAGGGAAAGAAAGGGAGTGTTTCGTGTCCTGAGCCTGTCAGAGGGCCAGGGCTGGAGAAAAATAGTTTTTTTTTTTTTAAATAGTTTGTACCTTCTCATGTAATACGGAATTTGGTAAATGAAGAGATTCTAGTTACATATAACGTAATGTTCATATGTGATTACTATTTCAAAAAATCTTGATTTGCCTTTCTGTATTATATAATAAGATACCAATAGTTATGTACCATTTTCTATTTCAAAAATCTGTTTTTCCTCTGCAGAGGACTCATCGTTAAAGCTAAGGTAGCTAGGTAGAGTTACTCCCATTGATATTCAACATCTTTAGAAACGCAATAACATTTTTAAAACTACAGTAGATTAAGCGATTTGAATTTCTTTTTGGATGGTAGACTAGTGTACTAGACAACTTTGTTGCCATTTTTCTATTACTTGGGGTAGTAAAACGTAATAAAAAAACTATCATTTTTTATCTTTTTTATCTGAGCTCATAACGAAAAATTAAAAAATAGCTTTTGTAGATCATGGATATCATGCATGCTGAAAATTTCAAAAATCGGTTTTAATGTAAAGTCGATTTACAGACGTTGAGAAATTAAAAAAAAAGTAATTTCTTCTAATTATGGGTTAGCAGTGGTAACAAAATTTGACATCTAAAGGTGACAAAAATTTAATTTTATTATAACTCATGGCAACCTCAACTGATTCCGATAAAATTTTCGTTATGGGTTCAGATAAAAACGTTCAAAAACGAGATCTTTGTATTCTGTTTTGTCACTCCAAGTAATAACAAAATTGTAACCAAGCATTTTAGTTATTGCCTAAAATACTAGAACGAAAGACATTTTTGAAGTGCTCGTTGTAGGCCCAAATAAAACAGTTTCTTGTTTCCCTTTGTCATTCTAAGCAATAGTAAAATTTACAAAAAGATATTTTAATCGTGATCTAGTAGATTGATGTCCATCTATCATCTAAAACAAAATTGAAATCGTTCAATGTAGTTCTAAAGAACTTATAGCGTTCTAAAAGGTATCCGAATATTAATGAGCGTCTCTATAATTGCGAGGAAGGTATGCATCTGCTAGTAAAGGCCAGAGATATCGACCGCAGTATTCGGCCGTGGAAATGCGCGGTCTGCAAAAATCTCGCGCCATATATTCGGACAATAAAGAATTCAGAAGATAATCGAAATTTCACTGCGTTCGGTATACGGCATTCCGTCCTCCTTCTCCGGCCAATAAGGGCCGACTTCCCGAACAACTAATTGCGCGTGTACACGTTCGACGAGCGATTTCGAGTCCCGTAACTCTCGACACAGTGGGTCAACGGTGTCCACCCACGCGGCCGAGCGATCTCGGCGCGAAAATCGAGGCTCGGCCACCGCCCGCAAGCTCGTTTCCCGAAGTTCGAAACGAGTTCATCTTCACGGCGGACTTTTTGCAACCGGTTCCCTCGGGTTCGTCGCTCGATGATCTCTGATAACGCGATCCGCTCGTCGGCCGTCCTCCCTCGTCGGCTCGACGAAAAGAATCCCGATCGGAGCGGCGAATCACGGTCGGCGAGAAGCGAGTTTCTGCTCGTAAAACCGTCCAGCTTCGGCAAACATTGTAGCAAGAATGCAAATTGAATCGGCGCGGCGGCGTTATCAGCGAATTACGCGGACAATTTTCACACGCTTCGTAAGCCGGGGATGCGCGGAACCGGAGGAGTTTCACATAGCGTACGTGTTTTCGCGTGTGTACATGTGCGAAACGGTACATGTACCTACGTACGACGCCAGATAACCGGATAACCGGCCGTTATGTAACGCGCGAATATAATTATGCAGATCGTCGTGTCCGACTGGTCTCTCTCTCTCTCTCTCTCTTTCTCTCTCTCTCTGTCTCTCTCTCCCTTTCTCTCTCTCTCTCTGTCTGTCTCTCTCTCTCTCTCTCTCCCTCGCCCTCTCTCTCTCTTTTAACATTTACCTTTAGCCCGGCCTGAATCGCGACTTAGGCTTAAGGACAGGTCACGCATACGAATCCAGCCGGTTCCTAGACGATCCCACACCGCCAGCCTCGACAGTTTCCACGGGAACCAGAAACACGGGCAATATCGCGGGATCCGTGTAACGGCGTCTGGACGTCGTCGATGTTGCAGTTTTTTGATCCCAGCGAATCTAATTAGCTCTTTGGCATCAACTAGCTACCGGTCGTCGAGTCTAGAGGTTCCTTTACGACGCAGCTGCTTTGATGTATTATTCCTTATCGCGTCCATAATGGCCTAACTATTATATTAACTGCATGTTAGACGTCCGAACGTGTTAGAAATCTGGATAAATATCGTGAACACTGTTCTACCTACTGCGATATAGATCTTCGTTACCTATATTTTAGATATTTAAACTTCCTAAGGAGGATCGAGTATTACGTATAACCTCGCCTGCATTCCATCACGTTTTATGCTTTGGAAGCCGCAAATCTCCATATTCGAACGACTCTTTTATATCTGGAGCTGGGAGCTTTACAGACTGCGAAATGTGTGTGCAAAGAAGATGATTTAACGAAATCTTCTCTCGATACATCCGTATTTTAAAACTTCTGTACCCCGAGTTCTGATATCTATCTTTGTTTAAACATTAGACGCAAAACGGATGCGAGAATACTTGATGGTATCGTTAGGAGAATAAATTCTCATAATTATCAAACAGCTAGAAATAAAATGCTTCTTCTTTTCTGACGACGAAAAATCGCCTTCCAGTTTTACTGTTATGTTTCTCGTGATCCACGAAGATAATTTCTATTTTGCATAAACATCCGTAGTATGGTGACAATAATAACAGTATTAATAATACGAATTAATTAAATTAGATCTAGGGGTGGTATGACGCAATGCTCTAAACTTCGGTCAAACATAAGTCTCGATGCATCCTTGCGACGTTATGAGATCTAAATTTCCCGATATCTTTTCCACTAATTTGGAACATCCAGCAAGGAGAGAGTTTGGAACATCCAGCAAAGCAGTAAATATAAGTTGCAGGAAGTCGCAGAGACCACAATGGCGCCGATAACGAGGCGTAGCCAGGTGTATAGAGTCATTTATTAACCGCGTTTCAACGTCGATGGCCAAAGAACACGAGACCGGAGTCGTGTAGTCGGGCGTGTTGTTCCTACAGGATCCTCGTTGCCGAGAGGATCCAGGACGCGGCGGATGATTTGCGACGCGAAAATTACGACGGTGGAACGTCCCTCTGGGCGCGGAGCCGGAGAATCTAGGACGAGCAGCAGAACGAGGAAGAAAAGCGTCCGCGCCCGGAGCCGGATCGAGATTTACGGAGCGTCGGTGATCGATGCACCCCGAAGGGCGCGTGCGAGCACGAGCTGATTTTTGCTTGACTCTCGATCGCGGATCACGCGACCAATCGGGATCCATATCGGAGCGGATACAGCTTGGCGAGCGTGCGCGCGCGCGCGCGCCCCGTGCACGGTGTTCTCGCGCAACGGTCCATGGGAGATTTCCAACGCGCCGTGTCATAAATTGAATATTACGGAGAGAGAAAGAGACTCTAAACAAAGCTCGCGACGTTAAGTGATTGCTAACGTTGCCGCAACCGCGATTTATGTCTCGCCTTGAACGCAGGGGATCCAAGTGACATGGTTGCGCGCAGTGATCGCAGGAATTCGAGCGAAGACGGGCCGGGATGCTCGCGGTGCAACCGGTTGCATTTTTCCATTCGAATATCCCCAATCGTTAATCCTCACGATGGATGTTCTCCGGAGATTGATCGAGCTTTTGGCAGCAGGAACACTGGCCAGAGTTAATAGTCCCTTTGTATACTCGGAGTCGGTATTGTCCGTTTGAACAAAAGCAACTTCAACTTTTTAGCATCAAAGAACAGAGCAGGATTTACTAAATCGTTTATTTTCTTTCACATTTAAACATTTTTATTCCTTTCGTTGTGCATATCCCGTTTAGACAATCGTTCTGTTATTCTTCAATTTTGAAGAAGGAAAATTGGACTAGGCACGCAGTGATGGACATAATATTATCATAAAATATATGAATGTGTAGAATCAGAGCTTCTACAAATATTAATGCGATATTTAATTGAAAGAAAATTACAAAAACAGAAGAATAAGAACTTTGAAACTGTTTTTGTAGACAAAATTGCAGCAAGAGAAGTACTACCCTAGTGAAATAATTTCAGTTCTAACAGCGTGGCCGAGCTGCAACACATTGTCCCCTATAATTATTAATCCCTTTACAGGGGTTACTTTAGGTAATGCTGTACCATTAACTTTACAATGTACAATGACTCGAACTTTTTCGATCGCAATAATTTTTTAAAAGAGATTATATTTATCGTGTATTTAACCAATAATTATATTTTCTGTTTAAATAATGCTGACAAGAAAATAGAATTTGATTCTGACTTAAAGTAACGTAACAACATTTATACATAACGGCTTATTACTACATATCTCTACCATGAAAATCTAAGATACCGCAGAATATCCCTATGACCGTGTGTGTCTCCAGGATCTGTCGCGTCGAATGGTTTTCACGGGGGACGAAGTAGTCCGGCAAACCAGTTCGATGAAGACATCGAGAGACCGTCGTTCGACTGCCCCCTGGACAACGTTGTTTCGATTCGTGTCCCAGGAGGGAGTCGGGAATAATGGAACGGCGTGTATCCTCGTTGTTAGTGAGATATGGGGGCGGCGACGTCTCATTAATAACCGTTTTCACGTCGGTTCCGCCGAAGGGCGAACCGCGAGAGGACCGGTTCGCTCGCTCAGCTAGAGACTTAATTGGCTCCCGGGGAGAGCTCGCGTTCGCATTGTGCGTTCACAATGGCCACGGGAAGAAACGCTGCGCCTCGAAGAAGGACAGCCGTCGAACGAGAAAACGCGTCGACTCGCGCGCGCGCGCGCGCGCCCGCGTGTCCTTTCGGGCCCAGATCGCGCAGAAATCTCGCGGCGCGGACCGGCGAGATCGGGGAACCGGAGAGCCCGCGCCGCGGATAGACGGAATTTTAACGAACCGCGATTTCCTCGGTGCCAGCGGGGTTTTGCCGAGCCTTACCCGGACCTCCGCGAGCAGAATGCGATCATATAGGTCTCGGTTAAGTCCGGATTAGATGGAAATGCCGATCGGCGCGGCGGATCCTCGCTCGATAAAGCGGAATTTTAACGAGACCCGCGTTTCTTCGGCCACGCTTCTTCCACTCGGAGTTTCTGGCCTCCGCTTAGCTCGCTACCAGCCCTGTCAATCGTCGGAGGTGTCGAGGAAATCACGGGGATCGCTTTCGGCGTGCTATCGCGTTCCACTGCTTCGTAACGATGGCTGCTCGAGTTCCTCATAGTTGTCGGATGCGGTGGAAGCTCCATAAAAGTGTCCCTCTTTGATGCCCATGTAATGGAGCGGTAATGGTGCTACAGATTCACGCGCTTATCGATATCTCTATAACGGCGGCGTTACGAGTAGACTGCGGATCTTCGCGCGTTTGCAGTACGCGCGAGACTCGAACACCTACGGGCAGCCATGACCATCAGCGAATCTAATAAAATCTTTATAGTATCGTTATCGATAGGAATCTCCTAAGAGGTACGAGTAGCTTCTTCCTCGTCTCGATTCTCGCGAAGTATCCTATGAAGATGTGGATCTGCATAAAATATCCCATAAAGACGAGGATTTGCAGAAAGTATCCTACGGAGATAAGGATTCGCGCCAAGATCCGCTGAAGCGATGGGGGACTTGGTGCCAGACGCCTTTTCTCTGTACCAATAGAATGCATTTCCAAGCTTCGCTCTCGTCGTCGCCCTCTGGCAACCCCGGGTACGCCGACGCTGTCGAGCAACGATGCCTCGGGTTAGGTCGACTACGGGCGATGCTGTCATTCGGGGTTTCGCAACCGGGTGGCAGCGGGTCACAAAGAGAGGATGGAATCAGCCGGAGCGCCAGGGATGTTGCCGATACGGTGACGACTCGTGATTGCCCCAAGAAGGGAAAGGTGTGGCGCAGTGCAGTCATGTTGCTGATTTATAAGGCTAAATTCCTTTACTGCTACGGCGCGGCGGCGGCGGCTGAGGCGGCTTGCAATAGTGTATAGTGGGTCGCCGCGCAGCCAACATAACCGCCTACACCTAGTCCTGGCGCGCGCGATTCGGTTCTAGCGTTCAGCTAAATTTATCGCCGCTTTTCGCCTCCTCCTCCTCCTCCGCCACCTCCTCCGGCTGCGTAATCCCTGAACGGGAAACGCGCTAACGAACCCAGAAACCTCTTCTGGACAGTCCTGGCGAAAGTCGCGTTGCAGTCGACGAAATCCACCCGGTCGTTCTCCGCGAAACGACGCAGGACTTTCGAGCAAATCCTAGCAGGTTTACTTTTTAGGAAATTCCTATTGTGCTTTGCTACCCCATGCATAATAAGGCCGTCGTTTTCCCCAAATCGATATATGAAAATGCAATGTAGAGCAGCGCTGCGATATAGACGATGATACGGTTACTACCGATAAGGTAGTCTTTATAAGAGCCAATAAGAAAACTTCGATAACGAATGAGTAAACCGCATTAGCTCAAAACCGTCTATACTTACCTATCTTTTCAGGAGGATATGACTGATTTGTTGAACATCGCTTTTCTAATGATCGAGGTGACAATATCGATGAACCAAATTAGAAAACGAGCAGGACCGCTATCTTTTTGCTATTCTACAAGTCATCTTTTTAGCTATCCATACCACTTGTTAAAATATTTAGAGACCATTCTCTCACATTATTGATCGTTTAACACAAAAATCAAACAACGTTCTAACCTAGCACGGTTCAAGCAGCAAGGTTATAGAATTACGAAAGTGGAAACCTGACACACCAGGACTTACCTGTTACATTGATGTTAACACATTCGCATCGGGCTATTTTTCCTTTTTTCATATAAATTGGGGTATTTTAGCAATGCAAAGATATTTTAACATGTATATATTAACACATTCACATCGAGATATTTTTCCTTAAATTTTCATACAAATCGGGATATTTAAGCAATGTAACACTTCTTGCAAAACGAGAATTCTCGCTTCTCGACGACAACGTTTTTCTCTTTAAAACGAGAATTCTCGTTTCCCGATGCGAATGTGTCAAGAATAGAACCGAAGAGAGGAAGAGTGTTATACTTAAGGCGTCTTCCTTCGACAGGCAACGTGTGCGCAGTTCTTTCAGGAGGCACTGTCGGCACCATGATTGTCGTTAAGGCGACGCAAGGCCAGCCATCGACGGATGCTATTGAAATTAATTGAACGATCGCTCGATTGTCCTCCCTGTTCCGCGTCGCGGATTAAAGGCGAGCGCGGGCAACGATAATTGCACCGCGCAGCCTAGAATTACCTTCCTACACCGGTGTCGCTCTTATTGTTAGATCCGGCATTGAGCAAGTCGTCCGTTTGCTATCGCGATTATTTATACACCCCTTCTAATTAAGTAGACGATCCGATCGGGATAACGCGCGGCACTTCGAGTCAAGGAAACTTGAAGGCGAAATCCTCCTTCGGGTTCTTAGAATTTCCTCGGAGTTTCTTCGATGTATTAGGATGTTTACAGAACTTCGGCTTCCAAAGAACAATTTTTGTTAAATAGTATAAGTTTTTTCTTCGTTAGTTGCTCGATCTATATCGTTGGAGACCATTAAATAATGTAATTTCGCTACGATTACTCGAAGCTAGATAGCAGAGTTCTTCGGCGAAAATTCTCAGCGGACATTGCAGAGGACTTTTGCGGACTATTTCAAACAAGTTGATTGAAATCGGAAGATTAAAATTCGACGGATTCGATGGAAGTACGAATTACTTCCGGTAAACGGTTAGGCGAAAGGACTCGACCAGCCGCGCGCGGGGGTGTTCAGCCGGATCTCACCCCTCTCGGCTCGCCTCGGATCGCCGCGGAACGCCCACGCGTGCTCGTTGAACCAAGCAAATATTTCGGAACAATGGCGCGTTGCAGGCACGAACCGAACCTAGCCGATCCGAACGGTGGCCTTGGCGCCTCGCCGATCAACGTTTAGCAAAATAATGAATAGGTAGCAACGATCTCGCGGAGTTATCGGCTCGTTCCTCGTGAATAAGCCGCGTCCGCGCACTCTCTCCTCCTTCGTCTCCGTCCTCCTCTCTCGTTCCTCTCGCTCTCGCGAGCTGTTCACTCTCGGTCTGCGGCAAGATCTCTGCGTGTAACTGGGGCGGAGTTGGGTTGCATCATCGTGCCACAATACCCATTGCCCTCCCCCTCCTCTATTTGTCTCCCTCCCTCCCTCTCTCTCTCTCTCTCTCTCTCTCTCTTTATCTGTTCGATTCTTGTTCCTTTCCTCCGTCAAGCCGAGTCCTTTTCTTCGCCGCGGCTCCGATGACAGGACGCCCTGGATCTGCGTCGAATCGTCCGATGACGAGGCGCGTTGCGTTGCGTTCCGCTCCGCGATCCTGTCGCCTCTAGAAATCACCCGCGATCGCGTCGCGTCGCGTCGTGTCCTTTTGATCCTTCCCCCGATCCTCGCCATGCGTTTCTCAATAGAGAATTATTTAAATCATTACCAATTCCTTTTGGAAGATCTATCGAACAATAAACTTACCGCGGTCGACAATGACCGTATCCATATTTTGTAATTTTACAAAGTTTAGAGACTCTGTCGAGGAAAATGAGAAATAGAGTAAATAATATTATAATAATGTAATTTATTTGAGCATTGTCTACGAAGGAGTCTCTAAATTTTGTAGAATTGTAAAATAAGGAAACGAAGGTTCGGTATTAAAGTTGTGTCGCATATGTTACCCTTAGTATGCTACCCTTAGGTCGTGGAAATTATTGTTGTCAGTGGCAAGGCTAATATAACGTTAAATTTCGTGGTAGCTCAGTTTATAGGACTATTTTTACAGAACTACGTAACTTTGTAAAATCAAACAATGTTATATAAATGAGATTTCACTTCGAGAGATAGTAAATAAATTGAAGACTGTACGAAACAATCGGGAGCACTCTGTTGCATCGTCTCTAAGAGACCAAGGGTGAACGTGGAGTCCTTGATCAAACGATCATCTGTCGACATTTAGATTTATTTACTTTACTCGCAGTTGGATCATCTTAGAACGATGAACAAATCATATAACGAACATCGACTAAGTTCGAAAACAAGTGGTTAACTCTGTTCCTCGAAAATTGAGTAATCAGCTTTTGACGAAGGGAGTGCAAAATTGACGACGGTCCCACTCAGGTCTTCGGAGCCCTAACAAGACGGCGTGGTTTCCGGGACGGTGACGAACGACACCGATTAATCCTGCGCATCTCTCTCGGCGCATCTGACAAATTTTCAAGAAGAGCCGTTGCGCAATGCGTTCGTCATTGTCGATGCGTTTCCCCCTTTTTTTTTTTAAACTCTGGTCGTTCGCACACAGCTCCGCCTCGGAACTTACCTTAAGGGGTGACCTTAATGTTCGCCGTCTCGCTCAGAGTCGGCTCGAGACTCGCTTACGTCACGAAAACCGGACAGAAAAATTCGAGAAGACGTAGTCCTGTAGCCGAGCCAGGATGACGGTGCCGATTATTCGGCGGTCCATTAAGGGAGAGGCCCGACCTAATTATCGGGGCCAGGCTCGTGAGCGACGGGACACGCCGCGCCGGGCCCGGGGGAAACAGCTATCCTCCACCTACACAAATCACGCTCGATCCAGCTCTCGCTCTCTTCTCGTGGCCGTCCTCTTCGGCTGTGACGACACCTTCTCTCCTACGTTCGCCGCGGCGTGGCGCGACGCGGCGCGGTACCACGCCTTTCTAAGCCCAGGGGCATCCGACTGGATTAGATTCTGGATCGCTGCGAGGCTGCTCTGCCAACGGATCGACTTACTCTCGCGAATATACTCGGTGTCCCGAATCTATCCAGCCCAACGAGTTTCCTGGACGTAAACACGTATCGCCGAGGCGTCCGATCGTTTTTAAATTTGGGCGCGAGGTCGAAGTAATAGCTGCTCACTTGGTAGCTGTTTCAACCACTGTCGATAGGTCACGGGTTAAAGAGTATTTAGAGCCCGGGGATTGTATAAACATAAGCAGGAAACTATTTTCTCTGGAGGAGGTTTTCTGTAGCCTAGAGAATAAGACCGTCAACGGGGTGAACTCTGTAACAGCGAGAGAAAAAGAGAGAGGGGGGAAAGCGAGAAAGCGAGAAAGAGAGAGAGAGAGAGAATAATATGATAATCGTTACGGAAGTACGAACGAAATACACAAGAAAAAACAACAAGCCTATTACGGTACACTAACAGGGGGTAGTCGAAAGTCAGAGGATTACCATAAAAGGTTAGAAAAATTGCTATAGGAAAACAGTCAGAAAACAAAATGCAATCTCCCCGTACGGTAACAGACTATAATAATTGCTAGTCGAAGACCGATGAAAATTATTGAACTACGGAAACTCTTAATCGAAGATAACTGTTTATTAGATACAACGATTTTTAAATAGACCCGCGATATCACGAGAAATTGTTTGTATTACCGGATTGAATCGCGTTTTATTTAATAAAGCCGAGTTCAGGTTGATTTATTGCAAAAGATCTTCCTCACGTTATACGGTCGAGGTTTACCATATGAAAATTCGACTCACAAATGGTTTGTACGAGAGTTGAAATTTACTAATTGCAACCATGTATTTCTTTACATAATTACGTTATTCTAAATTCGAGTTTGCGGAGGTAAAACAAATAAAACTAGAAATAATTCGAGTTAAACAAGGTTGTATCTCGAATTACAGTGATTTTTACGATGCATCGGAGGAAGGAAATGAACAAAATAGAGTTAGGCCAGTTTAAAAATAAACTGCTCGAATTGACATCCAAAGGAAACAATTGCCGGGCGTTCCGAGGAGTTATGGCACCGCAGAAGTCACCCAGTACACGATCCCCGGATTACGTGGACGCTTCTGTGGTCAGCCGGTGACGCCTCGGAACGAGATCACCGGGGAAAGTGATCGCGATCGAAGGGGAAACGCGGCCTAGCTGGATGTTTCGCCGAAGATATCGATCTCTGTTACGGTTTTCATTAATTTACCGGACTCGTCGGAGAAACGGAGAGCCGACCGACGCGACGTCGGGACACGGGGCACGCGTTCAAGGTCTCATCAAAAGCGGGATAGGATCTGAACGTCCTGTCGGTTGGTTCCACGCTTCGAAATTACAGATTAGAGCCGCGGCGGACGTCGATGGGTTTCCCGATTTTTGTCGGTCTCCGTGGATCGTGCCGTCCCGATTCGGCCCGATCCAATCCGATCCGATCCGATCACGGTAATAGGCTCCCTCGGCCCCCGTGGATGCAGTTGCAGTTGCAGTTGCGGCACGGGGATCGATTTTCTACGTGGAAACTGCACGATCCAATCGGTACTGACCCCGCCGACCTCGTACCATGACTCGGATCCGCACCAGCCTGCTTCTTTTCGATAATAACTGCGGAGGATTTATTTGTTCTTCCGCGTGCACTGTCCTCTAGACAGGAGCAGCTTTTTTTCCGTTCCGTCTGTCGCGGCAATTATGGAAACAGTAATTACCGAGGCAGATTGAGACGTGATCGAAGGTTGTGCAACGAACCAATTGTCGAGCAATTAGCTAAACCCGATTTCGACGGTACCTCGCTACCCGAAAGGGCACGCAATTGGTTAGTCCCGATGGTGATTAAGCCTATTCACCGCCAATTTCCACCAAACAATTGTTTTCCAAATTTTTCGTACACCTTTGTCACGTACTCGATACAATTCATGTTATGATTCCTTTGTTTCTGGCATATTTTAATATTGTTGCCATATCCAGAAATGGATATAACTTATAAAATATCAAAGTTAAATTTTTTACTATTAAATATTTTTTATTAAACGTTGACTACTTTTAGTTCTCCAGCATTTCACGAATAATAAAGAAAATAACTATTTTTAGTTATCCGGTTAGTAATGTGTTAAAAAAGACATCTTTGTTACATGAAGCAAAGAGAAGAAAATATAAAGGATATAATAGATCTAGTTTAGCACCTAGTGTTAAAAACTAAGACTAACAAGACGGTGAAAATGTTGAGACAAATTATAAATCGCAGCGATAGTAGAGATTCCAAATGAAACGAAGGAACTATCGAAAAAGTCTACTGTGTCGCAGAAATGACTTATCGATAACTTTATCGATAAATAATTTTACCGATAATTTGGAGAGATGTAGTATAAAAGATGCGCATACTGATTGTATAACAAACATTGGTTCTATCCCAATTTCGAGCAAGTTTATCTCGCTCTAGTTTTACTTTTTGTTCGTGTCTAGCCTCGATCCGTCCGCTAGAAATGCGGATGCCGATGGTTATCTTGGTTTGCCAGCCAGAATTCGAATCAAGCAAAACTTGACCCCAGGGAAAGAGAAAGAGAAAGGGAAGGAAGAAGAGAGAAAGAGAGAGCGAACATAGTGTTTCGTAAAATGTCGATCTAACGTGGCTCCGTATTGTTGTAATCGCGAGCCGCCGCGATCAGGATCGAGGCCGTCCGCGACGTTCCGAAAATCCTCGGAGCAAGAGAATTCATCTCGGCGCGCGTGTAGCCGCGAGTCCTGATTTTTGTCGCGGGCACGTCATCGCCGAGGACATCAAGGTCGCCGAAACCTGCTCCGATTTCCGTGAAGCATCGCCTGGCCTTCTCGTCAGAAATGGCAGCGGCGCGGCCGCGCTCCGATTCCGCTCCTGTTTCGCCTCCCCGCGCCTCGCTCCACCTTAGAAACCATCGCGCGTAGCGCTGTCCTCGAGGATAACAGCGCGGACACTCCGTCGTCGCTCGGCCGCTCGGTTATTTGCGGAAAGCAAAGAAGCCACCGTCGATCTCCGATCGTCTCCGTCCTCGAGGAGCTCATCCTCGATCGGGCAACCGGTTCCCCTCGCCTTCTTGCCGTGTTTCTTGCGAACGCTCGCGAGGATTCCCGGTTCCCACCGACAAAAACCGCCCGTCCCCGCTTCGGGCCCGGCTTTTCGACTGTCATTAGGCCAACTGTCGCGAAACCATCTCGGCGGACCCGGGGTGAGTCATCCTGTCGGGAGATGAAAGGCGGAGGCGGTCGAATTTTTCTTGCTGCGGATCGTCTTCCTTCGGCCCCGCAAAAACCGTAGGAGGAAAATTGCTGTAGGTGGTCCGCAGACAGTCTACGGTCCTCGTGTTTTTCCTCGCGATGATTTAAGGACGGCTCGATTTACTTTCGTGCGGTCTAGACGGACATTTACATCGTTCCCGTGTCGGAGAAACGAACGCACACACTGTTTCCCTTTCTGCGCGTATATTTACGTGTAAATAATAAATTTATTTATTATTTCTACTCACTATACAATAATTTTTATTTTATATCTCATAATGTCAGCTTTTCTCTGCGACGGAAACCGTTCTGCCTCGTTCTTGTTATCACCCCCAGGTATTCTATGTTCCTTTCCTTATTTAAAATGGTGTCACATAGGCCAAGATATTAATATTTCTTGATGCCGGCAGGTGTCGACATATTCTTTATTTATTTATTTGTTTTATTACTGTACGGGAAAGGACCTATTAATAAACAATATTGGAGATATTTGTTCAGCTGAGATAGAAAACAAGTTTGCAGAAAAAGAATGAAATGTATTGGTTGAACTTACATCATAGATTGTAGATATCCAAGGAATGAGATACCAATGGAATAGTCATTGATATGTCTGCAAATTCTGTTTGCTGATAACTTTAAAGAGATACAAGACTTCAGCTATAAGTCGGATGTGTTCAAAGGAGTTCTTAGCTCGCGTTAAATAGGCTCATAGCCACGATCGTACTCGTATAACAAACAAGACATTGTCATACGATGTCAACAGAGATAAAATAGACTTATTTCCAACCAATACCACAAAATTAATAAGATAGTTTATTTATTCTGTATTGTAAAACTTCATCCATTTATATAAATAAATGAAAGTCGAAGCAGAGAAATGTAAAAATCGTGAGAAAAAGACAGTGAAGAGTAAACTTCGGCGAATAAAATGTGCGATCCAATTTGCGGCATTTCTGGCAACCGATTAAACCGAAGTTCCTGGTTGCCTAATACCTTCACGCGAGCGGAACAATTTTTTCGCGAGTCGCGCCGGGACCTCCGTTAACTCGGATTAATTTCGAGCGGGTCGATCGTTCGGCTGATCGATCGCGCTGCCGGTTGCTTGAACTTTTTTCATTATTCGAACGAAAGTACACGCAACAGTGCCGACTCGCTCGTCCTCCTTGTCCATTGGACGAAGACTTACGACGCTGTCGAACCCGGTTCCGTTACGCTTCCGCTTAAGGAGCAGCTAATGCCCGCCATCCATCCTCGATACCTCGCGTATTCATTGGTCTGTGACCGTCAACGGGGTCATCGACGGACGCCGCAGTCATCCGCCGGTGGACCATGCCGATAATCGTTGCTCGGATGCAGTGCTTTTTATGTAAACACTTTCGGTAGAGAAACCTGTTCCTTTCGAGAGCGCTTTCGGCTCGGAGAGACGCCCCAGTCTCTCTCTCCTCTCTCTGTCTCTCTCTCTCTCTCTCTATCTTTGCTAAAGTTTGCCGAAGTTTCGTTATGTAAAGCCACGAAGAAAGTGGTTATGATTTTCGGCGACCGGGGCTCGTAAAAACGATCGGGAGAAGAATCCGTCTCGTTTCCGGTATAGCGGTGTCGCAGCTGTTAACGATTCCGTAGACTGATTCGAACGGGATCAGCCTGCTCGAAAGGGAAGATCGAGCAACGGCGATCGGACAGACGACGCGATCCAGACGAATTCCGATCCGACCACCGATACGGACCCATCTGCCCGATCGACTCCTCCTCGTCTTTACAAGCGAGTAACGGAACTCCGTCCACGGAATCTCAAGTGATTCCCCCATCGATCGTTGATCCCTAGAATGTAGATCATCCCGGGCGAGCATCACCTCGCGGCCATTAGAATCCGATTATGCTGATCGGACTCGGAACCGCCAACCTACCCGGACCGCTTCAGCCTCGCAGGTGTCTTCCGGTCGACGAACGCGAGATTTTATCCCCGACGAGCTCGAAATTTATTTATTCATGCGTCTGGTCCGGCAACAATTGGCCTAGTTTTGCATACGGTGGGCCAGGAAAGTGTTCCGCTTTGTAGCACTTATTTAGGGTTCGTTGGTCCTTAGTTCTCAAATGTTCTCTAGATCGCTGTTATTAGAGAGAGACGACGGATGTTCATGGAACCTAAAGCAGAAAATGGCATGATTTTTACTCACGACATGACAGTGTACAAACGGCACGGATCGATCGCGCTGTGACAGAGTAGAAAGTCTTCGAGATGTTCGTGTCATTGTCGAGGATTCGCGCGTGTCGTGTTCGCGGGCTCTGGTCTCGTTCGCGCCTCGTAACGATTGTGTCAGAGTCGAAAGTCGATCCAGGAAAAAATCGGCCGCGCGTCAGCCGCTTATTTTTAGCGTTTCCTGTATGTAAAGTTACGTTTACGGTGCCTGGAAATTTCTTCCGTCCTCGTACAGCGATTACGGAAGTATAAAACATTGCGTCCATTCGAGTGAAGCTTGTGTCGTTTGTATTTACCAGATGCTGCTCTCAATTTTCACTCCGCGGCTACCGCGTTATTAGGCGGCAAAAGCTACCTAAGCTATAGACTTCTGAACTGGTGTACTTCAAACAAATTGTCGCTCAATCTAGATAAATGTTATACCGTATAATTCAGCCGTAGGATGAATGATCTCGATACTAGACTGCACATCTTTGTGCAAAAGAAAATATACCTCCGTCAACTTTTAAAACACCAGAGTTAAAAGAAAACCTAGTTTTTCTTTTAATAATTCTATAAAGTTTGAAACAATGCAACAATGTCACTGAATTATGTTTTATCTATTGTAAATAACGTGCATTTATGCATCGATCTTTTCAATCCTCCGCTGTACTCGCTCAAACAGAATGTATTATAGTAATTTATTATTGTTATTACTTATTATTCCCCGTAGATATTTATCATATTCGTTTTTACCTTTTAGTCGGTATCAAGCCATTCTAAATTGCTGAACATTTTCTTTCTGCTATTGCAACTAGTGTTTATCTTCCCGTACATATTCGACAAGTAAATGATTACAATTTCGTGGTATTTTTCCGATTACCAATTCCCTACGCAGCATCCTGATCTCAATCTCCGCGAAGCAGCAGAATTAAGAGGATTTATCAAAGACCAATTATCCCGCATACCGTTTGAAACTGCCGCGACGAGCGAAAAAGATCGGCGTTCCTCGCGCGGTTCCGTAGGATCGCGGCCGCGGCGAAGATGAAGCCCCGCGGATAAGAAATGTCATCGGGCAACACGAGCCTGGTTTCGGTGGCAGCGTTTGGAAATCAAGCATCGCTGCCGATACAAAACCGGGAGGGACGATGTCGATCACTATCGGGCTCCTTCTCCTCCCGGAGCCTGGCGTGTCCTTAGGATGGCCTTTCTTATCGCGATAACACTCGAGGACATCGTCTTTCTCTCTCTCTCTCTTTCTCTTCTCCTCTCGTCTCCCACCAGCGCGGTTGAGCAACGAAGCTCCGGCTCCACCCACTCTCATCCTACCTCCGGTCTAGACGCCTCCGGCGATCAAGGAGACCCCGATCGATCCGGCGATCGATCGTTTCGTCTCGTTTCGTCTTGTCGGGCCGCGATCGGAGGCGATCGATCTTCCTGGCGCGTGTGAGAACGCTGCCTCGAAAATCCCTCTGCACTTTCATCTTCGCGGTCCGCTGTATCGCGGATCATGGGATTCGAGAATCTACGGATCGACTCGCGGACGCGGATCAGTGGATACCTTAGGGCCAGATTAGATACGGCTATTAAAGTCTTCGTATGCTATTTCGGCGCCATTGAGCATTACACGGCGGCATCGCGACGAGCTCCGGCCATGTATGAACGAGTTCGAACCAGGAAATTAAGGTCCGCGGATTTTACCTCCTTCAACGCTAATCTCACAGATGATTATCGTCGATTCGCAGAGTTTTCCTTGCAGTGGTCTTCGCTAATGATATTCCTCTTCGTCTGAGCAAGCTTACGAAACCTGTTCCCGTAAATGCTCTTCCCTTTCCGATAATAAAGTTCGACGTTTGTTAACTCCCGTACGCCACATATTCGCTTAAAGTATGGGGTTGCGATCGTACCGTAATCGGCGCAATGAAATTATAAACGGAAAATGGATGAGAACTGCCACGAGGGGGATGACGGACACGGGTATGATCTAGGACCGGGGGTCAATCGCGAGGCCTAATTGCCGGTTCCCCGCGTAATGGAAACGGCTGGATCGCGGCCGTGTTTGCGATCGCGTCCAGATTTTTGTCGGCGGTAACGGCTCGGTTCGGGACGAACGACTGTATTATAGGATCGGTACAGAATACGCCTTGGGAACGTGTCCTCTTCGCCTTTCAGTAGGATCGGGCTACGTGAACATCGGGCGTCTTCAGCTCCCGCATTGCGAAACCGCGGCGAGGAGGCGCATCTGCTGGGAGCCTGGGGTTCCCGTTCCGTTCCACGGGTGCACACGGCCGCGCGCAACCAGGCACACCGACACAGGCACACCACGTGAGCACCATACACGATGCAGTTCTCTCGGTTCTTTATCGGTTCCCGGTCGCCGTGGAGACGCCTCGCGAGAATGAAACTCACGGGTAGCTAAAGGGTACAATTACGTCACCGAGCGTCGAGAGATACGCGCGTCACGAGCGCCGTTACGTAACGTGTAATCATAACGAAAGCTCCGGCGCGCACAGCGCGCACCGATCGGCAACGGCGAAATTCTGCGATCCGTGCATCCATTGTTCCGCGGACGATCCCTCTACCGCGTGCACCGCCAGCGAGTGTCCGATTAGACGCCTCTGATCCTCTAATGGGTTGCGCCAATCGATCCCGGTGCTCGTCCGCGCCTCGTCTTTCTCACGACGTTAATCGATCCCGCGATCCAGAACGATCGTATACTCCCCGGCAGACACGCGCGATTACTGTGCGCCAGCGTGTACCTGCACACGGTTTGGAACTGACCGACAGGTCTGATCATCGTCCACCGATTCTACTTCCTGCGGCCTAGTGAACCTTTCAGCGAATTGCCATTTCACTGGCTGTACGATTTAGACTTTTCATTGTGCTTCGCAAGAGTATAGTATTTATATATTATATATCTCGTAAAATATTTGGACATTTACACAGTTGCACTTTATTGATTTTTAAAAATTGTGCTCCTATAATCGGTGACGCCGATATCTCAGTAATGAGTTGATCGATCTAGTACAGATTTTGCAGACGTAAACATCGCTCTACCTCGTCATTTAAATCATATCTTAATATAAATTATATTTATAAATATATAAAATTGTATAAATAAATTATATTTATTATACAGGATGTCCCGGAAATCGTAGTACAACCGGGCAAGGGGTGATTCTACATCAAAATAAATGAAAATATTTTGGTACAAAATTTATTCATCCAGAGCTCCGTTTTCGTGATAATTGACTCCAAAGTCGTTCAACACATTTAAAACATAAGATTACTGAGGCATTCGAAAAATTAAGAAGCGATTTATTTTATTAATTTACAATCTGTCCAGATGTCATTAATTCATCGAGCAAACTTACATATACAGCAGCGAGGAGGACATTTTCAACCATTATTGTAGCATTGTATTAGTAAGTAGTAAAAAAGAATAAAAAATGAGTATTCAGTGGACACACTTTGTATTGTTTCAACCGCACAATTATCACTGTCTGTAAACACTGTCTCGAACAGCAACAAGCAGAGCAGTGAAATACACGACAAGCAAATTGTATTAAATCGTTTACAAGTTGAACGAATTTTGAAGTCGATTATTACGAAAACGGAGCACCGGATGAAAATATGTTATACCAAAATATTTTCTTCTTTTTTTATGTAGAATCAACCCCTGCCCGGTTGTACTACGATTTCCGGGACACCCTGTATAAAAATGAAATTACATGTTATCGTGTAGTACGATTTTATATGGTTTTGTTGCATACGATTAAAACACTATTAACGCACTATACGAGGTTAAGTGATACATTTTTAACCAATTTAATTCTTTTTAATATCGTTATACATATGAAAGAATTGCTCGATTGGAGAGAAATTACTGTAATCTCTAATTTACTCTAATCACCTCGAATCTTCGTGAAACAAGTTAAACACCGAAACGAAAAATCGGCAATTCTTAATAGAGCTACCCTGTTAATTAGGGCACAGCCTCGATCAGGGGAAGCAGAAGAACCTCGGATGCAGCGAGTATGCACTTGCGTATTGGTGCATTCTTGCATATATACGGAGCGCGCGCGTACAGCTCGTAACGAGAGAGCGCCGGATTCTGCGATCGGAGAACGGCTCTCGATGCTGAGAGAGGGAAGAAGAGAGAGAGAGAAAGAGGGAGGAAAGAGAGAGAGTGAGAGACAGGGAGGGAGAGAGGGAGAAAGAGGGAAAGAGTGCTCGGCTCGCGGCCGAGTTCGTGGATGGCCTGCTGCACGTGTGCCGGCACGTGTATATGAGTAGGTGAGCGTCTCTGTGCTCTGTGCGGATACGCGCGCGTGCTGAGGGGCCAGTCGCCCTTGCCGAGGAGCCCCAGGCACGGGCGTGGGCCTTTCACTCCTGCCATCCGCATCGTTCCTTAACTATTGAGCCTACGGTGGCCGCGAGTCTGTGCCAGTGCGCGTCGGTGTGCCACCTGCCTACCTGTGTGCGTGCACGCCTCGGCTGTGCGAGCCGCGCGGATAAGTACAATCACTCTCGCGGACCTCGCTCACTTCGCCAGCCGGCTGCCATGCCGCTGCTACGCCGGCTCCCTGCGACCCTCTATCGCTCTGTCACTCGAATTTCTAACGACGACCACTTTCCGACCGGTATCTCCACCCTCGATTTCCTCTATAACTGACTCGGCACGTTTGTCAGTCGAACTGGGACTTGCACCTGAGCCTTCGATTTTCGGGGAATCATTTACCGAACTCTTAACCCCTTGCAATACTATTTTCTTTAAAATTGCTACGATTAGATTTCTTCGATTGCACTAATTTCATAGAACAAAAAGGATTCTTGTATTCTTTGTGTGCTTACATCTGCTCGAATGTTTAAATATTAGTGACAAGAGAATAAAATTTGATCCATACTTAAAGGAACGGCTGAAATTTCATATCTAACAGCTTATTACTAGAAATCTTCATCACGAGTCTGACTCGTTAAAGTACGGCAAGGGGTTAAGAAAGGAAATTTATCCGATTATTGATCGGCTAATAATCGCCCTTTTTCATCAATCTTATTCAAGCGCTTGGATTTTATAGTTATAGCAATTTTAGTCTCGACCATTTTGCAAAATGATCCTGTCATTTAGTGTTTTCTTAACCTCTTAGGTTTCTTAAAATTATAATTATTCTACGTGTAAACAAAATGAGAATCGGTTGAAAAACTATTCACTACAGAATCCCTCAGCAATACTAACAAAACCTCATCGAATGAAATGAAATGGATGATGAATAAAAAAGAAAAAATTAAATAGATTATTCCTTACTATACAAATACATCCTTGGAGAGGTTAAATCAGTTCAAATACATGCCCCAGTTTTATTTATAATTTCAGGAAAATTTAGCCTGCAGAACCCCGCTCGATGTGGGACGTACTCCACCAGGAAATTATGGCTGTATTATTTTACTGAAACCTAGTAGGTGTTCAAATGGTTTGTCGTTTACTAGGATGCTGATATTCAAGCAGCAATTATGATTTTAGGAGAACTTTGGAACCATTGATATAGAAACTACGTCTGACCATGAACTCGCGAGCGTTTTGTTCTACTTGCATCGTTGCTTCGATTTTTATCGACTAAGCCGTGTTTATTTTAACTCGAATTATTTACCGGCTCTAGATCTTATCAAAGATCGAGTCTGCAATAAAATTTCTAACCCCTTGCCGTACCATTTTCTTTACAATTACTATGATTAGAATCTTTTTGATCGCACTAATTTCGTCGAAGAAAAAGGAATTGTATATTTATTATTTGCTTACATCTTCTCTAATATTTAAATATTGCTAACAAGAGAGTAATATTTAATTCTTACTTAAAGGAACGGATGAACATTCATAGCTAACAACTTATTACTAAAAATCTCCATCGCGAGTCTGACTCGTTAAAGCACGGTAAGGGGTTAATAAGATTCTCCTATCTGCTACTTTTTTCTACCCATTCTCTGTAATATAACATCCTTTATAAAATTCGAAAAAATATCCTAGCAAAATAAAAATAGAATTTAAATTTGAGTCCGACGAAAAGTCGATTCTCGCATAGATGAATGAAGAAATTTTGCTTCGGGTGATATGTAACCCGGCTTCGACTTTCGTCCGACCATTAAACCTTTAGTCATCCTACGGTTGAAACCTAAGACAATCCTCTAGGCGCAGAGAATCCTACTGTCTCGTGGTAGGGTCCCGCAACAAAAGGTGGAAGATCGTTCTAGCGCGGCAAGCCGGGCGTTCTAATAATCGGCGGGCAGGTGTGAGAGAAGTGTAACTGTCATCGTTACAATAGAATCGTGAGAAGTAATTATGCTCCCCGGCAGGTTTGAAGAACGGCCGTTTACGCAACGCCGTGATCCCATCATAAATAGCAATTACCCCGCATTACTTCTGACAAGTTAGCGTACCTCGGTGCTCAACGGCGCTCGTTTAATAATCTTTAAATCTTCGACCCGACGAGCGACGAAGGAACGCTGCACGCATCGGCGTCGCGTAGTGTCGGAGCCCTCGGACGGAACACCTTCACTATCATCCTCCGCCGTCTTCATTGAGCCGGGGATCGGTTCTCATTAAGCAGCTGGGCAAGTCGAAGACGCCTCTGTCGGGGCCCGACGCCCCGACAGCCGACGCTTATTGTGACATTAATAGTTCTCTCGCGGCCCCGCAGCCGCGAGTAGCGTCCTCGATAACATCTCCGCTGAAAGCAAACCTTCATAAATCGTAATTAACCGAAACGCGGTGGCGCGGCGCGGCGCGGCCTGCGCAACAAGTGCCTCGACATCCTGCCACGCGATGTATGATTGGTCGCCGATCCGTCTGGACAAATGTCACTCCGTCTTCCAATCGTCGTCGCTTGCCGAACAACGTATGCAGTTAACGAATGCGCGCCTATAAATTCACCGTTTGGCTCAGGCGATCAACATACAATCGCTTCGGAAGGTATTCGCGCCGGCGTAATTTCGTCAAGAAAAATCGCAGACCGATCAAATTGGAGTCGTCTCGAACCATGCCGTCTTTCGTAACATATGATTAACACATTATATACGGGACAGGTATTGATACCCTTTCGAAAAATGTACTTTTATCAATTTCGTTGTACATTTGAAAGAAACCTGTTTGAAATCTTAAAAATCCTCGTTCTATATTTGCTGCCGAAAATATTAATTTCCTGTTAATTTTCTTCCGACATTATTTTGGCATGGCATGCGATTTCTCTAACATGGTACGCATGGAAATATTCGTACAAACAGTGGAAAATTACTTTCTTGAACAAAACTAGTATATATTTCAAGATCGAAGCTGCAGACATTACAGACACCTTAGAAGTCTTCAGGTTCGATTTGTTTTTTAACATTCTGTCCGTCAGAATCTGTCAGGTACACAAGTACTTGAACTTAATTGTCGCTATTGTTCGCACGAATTTCAACGTAAAATTTGGAGTCCGGAGTGAGACAGGTGTAGCGGTTCACCGGGAACAAATGCATGAGTCACTGTTGAGCATGCGAACAGTGACAGGATGCAGATAAACGCTGCACGGTGTTCCCAGAAGAAGTGCCAAGAAGCTAAGCGATTACCGCGATAAAGGACGGCGACCGTCGATCGAACGTTATCAAGTATCGCGGAAATCCGTGGAAATCCAAGGCGGGGATGTCGGCGCTCCCAAGGAGTCGTATGATTTATCGCGTCGCAGCGACTCTCCTCCCTTTTTCCCCGCTCTCGGCTCTCTATCTCCCGGTCTTTTAATAACCAGCATAATCGAATATCTCGTTACTTATGTCGCCGGACGGCGTCTTGTACGCTCTTGGGCAACGTTATTCATCATCGGGCCGGAGCGTAGCCGTACACTATCGCGGGATTTACGCGTAACGAAGCCCCAGTTTGCGTGCCACTGATACACGGAGCCGATCGTTCGAGGGAGAGAACGCCGGCCCAGCGATCGTTACATGCACCATTATGTTGCGGCACGGTGGTGCACCGTGCTATCGGTAACGGCAGTGCACGCGGCTACGCCGTCAGATATTGCTTATTAACTTTGTTTGTTAGACGAAGAGGGAGAGAGAAGAGGAGAGAGAAGAAGAGATAGAGAGACAGAGAGAAAGAGAGAGAGAGAGAGAATGCGCGGCGTGCACGTTCATGTGGGACCGTATAACGCCGCGTTCTCGTGTGTCCGAGGTCTAACGGTCGTGGCTTGCTCCCTGCGCCTTGACGACCACGTAGGACCGGTTGCGCTCGCGAACGCGTGCAAACGCGCGCGCCGGACCGCTCGAGAACGCTCGCCCATCGTGCTGTCCGCGGATAATCGGCTAAAACCGATCGTACCGCCGGCTGTACAGTTAAATGCGTTCCTTAGGCCGACCCATTGTCGAGCAGCCTCGTTTTTAAGACAATGCCCAGGAATGTCCCAGGACGATCGACGTGGACGATCGGAACGGGCCCCGTTCTCTAACCACTCAACGATCCTGCACCGTTAACCGAGCTACCGACGATGCGACTTCGATTTAATTGAAAGGAGACGCGGCCTCATCTCGCGCGGAAGTCAACCGGCTTCCTGCTTCATCTGCGGTCTCATCTGACTCGCACTGTGCCGGGATACAAACTCGCTTGACAGTGATAGCTTGCCGCTCGCGAATCCGGCTCGCGATACCGTTTTTAACCCTGCAACGTCTTGGGGATGACAATGACCAGTGGGAACTTTAATGGGGAACTCTGCTACAAAGGACTTGTTGAACTGGCTGGTCGAATTTCTAGCTTCTGGTTCAGGACTGTTAGACATAAAAATGTCTGATGGGAGGGACCAGACATTTTCATGGAGCGAGGTAGAGAAAAGTATTTGAGGTCGATTGCTATATGAAGATAAGACAATCAAGTAGATAACGTGTTCAGAACATCGGTCGTTATACAAGTAGAACTTCTATCATCCGAATTCTAAATTGTTAGTTCAATTCTTTTTATTTTCGATTAATTATTGATACAATAGGATAAGGTAATAGATGATTATTACTTAGAATAATATATAACAACCAACCAATAATAATAAATATAAATTTAAATAAGAAAGATCCAGGAAAATCCAATTCGGTTAATCGAGTGTCTATTGTGACTCGCTGAAGGATATTCGGCATTTGTGACGACGATTGAGTTTGTTCAAAGTTGTCTGCGGACTGTAAATTGCTGAATACAATATCTACCAAGCGCTAAAAATTGTTACTTCGTTAATCCCCTACACTACGATTTCTCTCACAGCTGTCATCTGTTATGTCATATCAGGTCATGTCCAATTCAAATAAGAACCATGAAAAGTGTAATTCAATCGACTAAGTTTATTAATAAATAGACTGCGAATTTTATGCATTTATCGCAAAAATTGTTAAGAGTTATACGGTATACTGAAAACATTAAAAGAATTTAAGAGTATCCTTACATTATTTCCAATCGACTAAAACTATTAAACGAAGAAATTCATTGTTATTCAATTCTTTTTCCATACGGTTACTCTACAAAATTTTTATTCTGCATGAAGATCCACCGTCCTGTATGATTCGAGTGATTTCATAATCATACGAGTGATTAACGAGATTATTCATCCGTGTGGATGTTCTTGGAAGATTCTCGAGCGTGACCGACGCGGAGCTATGATAACAGAGAACCATCGCTGACACCGACCTTCGGGCCGCGAAAGGCCCAGTGAGGTGGGACCGGCCGGGATTCATATTTAGGTCATCTCGGCCACGGAACGAGACGTTCCGTGGCCGGTCGGCTCGAATTTCGGAAGAGGCCTGACGAGTTAATAAGGGATCGACGTAGCACTCGATCGTCTCAAGGACCACGGCTGAGAGATATCCTCTTTTTTCGCTTCTCCGGTTCGGAGCATTGATTTTTCCAGCGGTCGGAAGGCCGCGGCGGGAAGAGGCGGCAGAGGCCACGCGGATCTCCTCAAGGCGATCGTCCCTTGGCATTAGAGTCCGGAAAAAGTTAATCAATTCACTCGACGGGCGTGTTTACGGCTGGTCGAACCTTCGCCACTCGAATGAGAAAGAAGTCGGGCCGAGGCGCACTTTCCCGGAATAAAAATTCGTAAGATATTGTCCAAGCTGGAAAAATGTGATGATGGCGACATCCAAATGTAGATATACAAACGTTCAATTATTTCGATAGTAATTTTCACCTAGTAAAGGATTAGAATTAAATTTTCAGAGTAAATTTTCAGAATATTTTGGAGGCTTCATTAAAAATTGTTTTATTACTTTCGAAAAGAGGGTTTAGATTAGCTATTTTGTTTATATTCGATAAATTGCTGAGGGTATAACTAATATACGAGTTATATGACTCATTTTCATATTATTAAAATGCGCTGAGTCATTTAAAATCGGAACAACGTAGGCCAAGAAAATTATATTTCAGAGCTAAGATTATTTCGAGTAGAAAGAGTAAAGTTATGAAACCCCTAATGAAATAATTAGCAATACACTTAAAAGCTATTCATTAACTTTTTATTGCATTAATCTTATTAAGTACTGTATACAGACGCTAAGGATGTAATTGAACTAGAATAATTCATTCTTCAACAATAATTATTCTGCGAGGACACAATATCCTTCGAAATAGTAACGAATAAAGCGGAGTCTGCAAACTAGACCAAGGGTTCCGTCCGTTGTCGGCAAAACTCCACCAATTTCTGCCAGCATCGCGTTCTTGAAATGGCAAGGGTTCAGTTAATCTGGCGGCCGCTCTTTCAATCCCCGGAATGCCACGGGCGCGGGAAATAAGGCTCGCGGATCGGACAATTAACGCGGGACGAATCAGAAATCGTGGACGAGTCCGAGATTGCGCGAAACGCAGCGCCGAGCGGCGCGCTTCTCTTCCTTCTGCTACCGCCGCAATCAAACAATTATTTTAATAATGCATTATTACATTGTTGCCTATCACTGTAATTCCGTTACCACGGCGAACGGTATTTAATTCGAGCGCCGGGAGTGCAGGGAACGGGCCCAGGAGGCCTGCCGCAGCTCCTTTCCACCAGAAACGGATAATCGCGCGTCGATCCACCTCTGATTTGGCATTAAATTAACACCTTCTTGGAGCAGATAGAAGCGGCACGTTTCAGGTGCAAACAAACTCGCCCGTATTTGCATAACATTCCAACGGATTGCCTCAGAGTACTTCTAACGTGTTACTTTTAAAGCTGTGCAATGTTTCATTGTAATTTATGTATTTCCGCGGTGTCTTTCCTTCCTCTAAAATATACGCGATAATTCCGTAACTTTTTATTCTTCGTGACTTTGTAACTAATGGTTAACTTCCCGTACATATACAATAAATTAATAAATAAATAAATTAATTAATTAATATATAGATAAATAAAATAAGTGAATAAATAAATTAATTTATGGCATCTTAAGTTCTTTCTAACGCATGTTTCTCAGTAATAAATTTCTACGTCGGATTGATAATTTATATTTACTATATGTTGATCTTCATTCCAATGTTTAAACATTGAAGATTGAATGGTAGAATCTTATTTCGATGTACGAGGTGTGAACAACCTCCACATTTAGTTTGAAATCTGTCTGGCACGATGATATAGGGCAAGGGGTTAAACAGCAGGAGTAAAGAATTAGATTTGGGTATATTATCCAATCCAGTTTAGTTCTCCTGATATAAATGCCAAAATCAATGCCCACGAGTTACGAATAGACATTTCGAAAGATCATTGTGCCGATCTATACTCGAGAGTAGAAAATCCTGTTCCCCCTTTCCTCGAATCATACTTGTTAATCCACCTTGGACGATTTAGTAAGATTCGAGGCTGCGTGTACTCCACTTTGTCGCATCTCCGCGCAGCTTGTTCTCGAATACCGAACTTCGGTGCTTTCTTTTTCGCCGCGGCCGGCAAAAAATCGGCCGGCGGACTCTTAAAGGACATCAAGGGAAACCGGAGAGGATCGGCGTCGATAATGAGCCGGCGTTTTGCTCCCGTACGTCATCGCGTCCGTTTAGGAAATGCGCCGGCCGCGTCGCCTTGACGGGTCTCTTCGTCTCCCCGTCTCCTTCCCACGATTCGGCCGCGGATTAAAAAAGAACCGAGGTCCTCGCCGCAGCTCCGCGGGTCGGACCACTCATTTACAAGTGACGCGCGCGCGAAATGAACGAGCGGCACAGATTTCTATCAGCGAAATTATAGGATATCGACGCGGTGCCGGTTCCGCGCGAGTAAGACGTTTCTGCGCTCCACGGTCCTCGCCGCGAGTCGCCCGATCGGCGAAGATTCTATCGCGGAACGCGTCGGCCGAGCTGCGAGGTGTACGCGAGCATCGAGAGCTCGCCAATTCGAGGTTCGCAAAAGATGCCCGGCCGCTGATTGCGCTATACGAACGCCGCGGAGACCGTGTAACAGGTGAGCCGGGCCGGTGCACGTCAATCAAAAGTCGAAAGCCATTAATTGGCGTGTTCGTGCACGCACGTCCTCGCCCCGGGACCGTGAGACACCCTACCTCTTCTTCATCTTCCTCTTCTTCTTCTTCGCCTCCGTCGTCTTCTTCCCGATCGAAAGGTGGTCCTGAAAGTGTCGGAAAAAAGAAACGAAGGCACGGGCTTTCGAGCACGACAATAATTGTCCGGTGGCTCCGAATCGCATAAGCGATCCGGCGTATGTTATTTCTGTACAATTTCATCTTCGGTGTTCTCTAATTGGCCGTGGGCTCCGCTCTCACGAATCACGGATTGCTATCATTACGGGAAATATCGTAAAAACGAGTTTACATGAATTGTTCATTTGAACTGCCGATTCGCTGATTCTCTGTCAGAAGTAATACGATTTGGTTTTGTTCTGTGCTGTAACACGTACAACCCGGCGCATTTTTTTGAAGTCCGTACGGTCGGGGGGCTCGATATTTCAGTCGTGTATTCGTCTGGCGACGCGTGTTTGTTTCGCTATTTTCTCTATTGTCAGTAGCTTGAGTCTGAAGTCAGACATTGTTGCGTGAAATTCTTATAAAGTATTTATAAAGCTTTATTTACGAATTGTGAAATATATGTACAAATAAAATGCAATGTCTGTGTACGACCGGTGGTACACGCTGGGTTGTACGTGTTACGAATAGCTGTTTGGATACTGGAGAAGTCGGCAGATGACTTGAATATCGTGTATTGGACGAGTTATTTCAATAATAAAAGAAAAACCGTAGCGTTAATAGGAAATTTCTTAAGGATATTGTATCGTAGTTGTCTCTATACTATGCTGATTAACAACAGGTACGCAATATTTTTTTTCAATCCCTGTCGATACCACGAGACAGAATCGTAATATCAGCAGCGAGCACTTTCATTAAAAATAATAGATCGAGACGTGATTGACTGAATATCTCGAGTTGGTTATTCAAGCGTTTTATCGAACACGATGCATCGCGCGTGTAGCACATGACGCGAAGGTACAAAACATCCGGCGTCAATGATGATTTACGAGACGATGAACCTGTTACGCCAGAGTATAAAGATCGTCGTTTAACTGCTCATTCTCCTGACACTTGATATACTAAATGAAGAACTATTTAATAATAATTCCGTTTGGATCAATAGACACGTTACGCGTTCGCGTAACTATCCACGCAACTTGAGAACCTCCTATAACTTCAAAAAAATGCGGTGGACAATAAAATGTACTATACAAAATTTGTGTTGTAGAAAAGGACCTATTATATAATGCATTTATTTTTTTTATAATTGGAGGCATTTTGGAAATTTGAAAGTCGATTTTGTCGTTTTAAATAGAATACTACATTTCTTATATCGAATTCTGGGTAAACAAGTATTGACTTTCATTAACCCTGCACCAAATAGCTAACGGGTAATTCAACTTTATTTCTTAGAAATTGTTAACCTTATCATTTCTGCAGAACAGCAATGTTACGTGATGAAAATCGCTAGGCGTGTAAATATGACCCACAGATAGATTGTTAATTTGCATTGTAAGTTCATATATGCACGGATTATAGCATTGTAGACCAATTTCCCACTTTCTGAATGATGCAAACGGGTTAAAATAAGCATTTACCAACAAAGAATGAGAGCACGATCGACGCAACTTCTACGAATCTCCTTTTGCAAACGCGATACAAAACCTTGGACCCCTAAAACCGCGGGTCGATCGTAAAGCCTAGAATCGCGAGATCTCGAGAAAGAGGTCCGGAACATCAAGAGGGGGCGAAAGGAAGCGGACATAAGCCAAGAGGTTCGCGTAACCCAAGACGCGCCTCGTGTTCCCTCGCGTTTATCTCTCGCAAATATGGAAGATTTGTATGCAAAAACGCGATGTTCCCGGGAAGAGGTGAGGTCGGCGCGGCTCGCGCGGCCCGATGGTCGCCGGGACACCCACGTGCCCTCCGGCGGTGTATATCTTCCCGCGGCGGCGTAAATCATCCGCGTGATGAATGCGAGATCTATCTCGCCGCTTTTTCCCTATAAATTTCAGGGGCGATGCGCGATGCGCGCGTCAGACAACGCGCTCGGTCCTGCGCCTCGCCTCGCCTCGCCGCGAGCGCGTGGGCGTCGATGCAGGAATCCAACGGTAATGGATACGAACGCTGAGACCCTTCGCGGCTTCCAGGGAATCTGCTATTAGTCTTCGCGACCGGGCACCCAGGGACCCGCCGGGGACTCTTTGATCAGTCAGCGACTAATTTCGAGGGAGTTGCCGCGATCCTCGCGATACCGATGATTAATGGATCCGCGCGCTTTCCGGGACTAATCGCGCGAACAGCACTCCCGGCCCGGCGGGCAACGAGCTCGGCGATTAGCGGCAAATCAGCCGCTAAATCACGCAAATACGATTTCATTCTAATCCTTCCGCTCGAGTAAAGTGAACAATCTTGGGATCAACTTTTTTTACGAATTCATTAGAATCATCTTGCATCCAGATCCACGATCCAGCTTGCGTCCAATTTCTGCTGGTTTCTCGTTCGGCCTCATCTCAAAGAAAATCGGGAGAACTCGAGCGTACGTAAAGACGGAAGTCTATATTTCATCGTTCCGCGGCAACAATGCAACAATATTATCGCGTTCGCGGGCGCAACGATAATCGTGATAAATTGCCATCGTGGCAGACTGGATCGCGCCATTAGTCTGCCATTATTATCGTCTTTATAGGAATATCATTAAGGTAATGTCTTTATTACTACGTTTATTACTTTACCGACTCGCAGTAAGAGGCCGCGTGCGCATCGAGGAGCGACGGGGCCGTGGAAGAGGACGAGGCGGAGCGAGGCACGGTGACCGATGTTTTATGGAGATCGCGAGGTCCGATCGTATACTGGACTAATATTAATGAGCCGGCAATTAAAGATAATCAAGCGAATAATTCATGTGCTCGCCGGCTCGCTCGCTTTTCTTTCCGAGAGGAACTGGCCAATTAACGAAACGCGTTCGCTGTCCCTTTGATCGAGCGACGCGTCGATCGATCCCCGAGATCGAGGCTCGCTCCGCGTCGGAGAAGGGAGCGTATAATTTTTTTTTTTTTCTCGGACCGATTTCACGCGAGAATCCCGTCGATTCGAAAGCGGCCGCGAGGAAGCGAAAATGTTCGTGTGTTCGGCGTGACTTCTGCTTCGGGACTGATTCGCGGAGAATCACCTTCGCCGAGCTACTTCGTCGGGCAGAGGCGTCAGATAAAACGGGAGTGTTAGTTTATTACGAGGGCGTCTCGCGCGGATGCATTCAGCCTCCGAGAGCCAACCTCTTTATCACCGGCTACACCCGGCCCCGCCACTTTATTGCTCCTTTTAACGGTGGCATTGTCCAGGAGGGACGAGAACAACGAGCGTCCCTCCGCGGAGCCGCTCGCTGCTCCCGTTCGAGAAAGCGAGACGCTCCCTGAATAATTTTATCTGATAGCCGCTTGATTTGCAAGCGTCTAAGCTGGAACCCTGCTCTCTTTCTCTGCCGATACCTCGCTCGATGTCCTTTCCCCTGCACCACGCAATCTTTCCCAGACTGTTCACAGCCGTCCAAAAATGTACGCTCGAGTCATCCCCAGTCTGCGTATGTTCACACGAAATACGAACTTCGCTAGAGAAGGTCGTTCAATTTCATAGACCTTGTTAAAGAAGTTCGTATTTCGTATGTCTTCCATTCTCTTCTAAGCATACCATTTGGATGTTATCCAATATTATTATTATTCTATATTATTATTCAATATTCTAAATACTATACAATCTCTGGATTCTCTGTTACGATGGTTTGCAATGAGCCAAACTAAAATGACCGAAACTAACGAGAAATTCGTGAAGGATATAAGAATACGCCTCAGTGAAACGCTCGGTCGAATTCTTCGTCATGGTAACGCGTGCCGTAGGTTCAACAAAGTTGAGCACGAGTTTTGCCGAGATTCCTGACTGAAAACTGCACAACGGCCGAGCGATAGTAACACAGTGCTGCGCGCGCTAATGTAATCGAGGCTACGGGCGTGCAAGGTTGCCGGCGGATGCATTTCGCATAAATTAATTTCAGAAACATCGTGACCCCTCGTCGCGGTTCACCGACACGGAACGCGAGCGAAACGCAATAGATCTCCGGGGCCGCGACTCTCCAGAGGAGCTCCATGCGCATTCCACGATTCGTTTTCCGCGCTTTTACTTGAAAAACGCTCCGCCGGCGGAGGCTTGGCGATCTTATCGTTCTGCGAGCCTAGGCCAGCGCTTTCTGCCGATCGTTTAATGATCGATACCCAACCCGCCGCTCGGTTTTACTATCTACCGAACACTGGCTCTCGAATAACTGTCCGACGATCGGTGGACGCTGTTTCAATTCGACGCGTTCCTCGTTCCACTTTCAACGACCTGCGGCGTTCCTATACGAGACTTGTCCTGCGACCTTTCAGTCCCCGTTTCGAACCCTTGCTTACATTCGAATGTTTCAACCCTTTCATTTATTCCAGTCTTAACCCTTTCTTTGAGCCGAATGTCTCATCATGTTCGTTTATTCAAAAGTTTTTAATCCTTTCTTCCAAACTTACGCCCGAACTCTTTCATTCGGTGTCAAGTTTTAAAGGTTTCTTTTAGTCCTAAATTTCATGCCTTTAACTACAATAGATTTTTGCCCTTCTTATTTTGTCAAAGGATTGATATCACTCCAGATTCTGTCAATACTCAAACTATCGAGCCCTAAATGTGACTAATGTGTATTGTTTTATAGCAATGACAAGATAAGGTTTTTTTCAAATTTTATACAAGTTCGTATACAGATTTCATACAAAATCATTTTTATAATTTTAGGAATTGTAATAGAAGAAAATGAGAACCCCAATCATTTTGACTATTATGATACCTACAGTGTTAATTAGAAGGACTAAATAAAATGATTCTGCTGTTTTAATAAAATGAGGAACTTATAGATATTACCTACTAGGAAATGCATCGGAAGCTGCACATTGAGAATGCCGTAAGAACATAGAAGCATTAAGACCGAAGTAGGATCGAACGATTGAAAGACTCGCCTTGTGGACGGTTTTTGGAACTTCTAGCTTTGCGGCAGCCTGAAGAGGGGCCCATAAGAGGACGTAGACAGATGTAGAAGCGAGTCCTCCTCGGCTCCTTTCGTTTCTCTACCGAGCTTTCCTAGAGCGGAAAGAAAGACCGCGAGACAAAATCGAAGGGAACTGCGAATGCAATCTACAAGCGTACGTCGCCGGGCCGCTGCACGTTCTCGAATCGCTCGAACGCGCACCGAACGATTTTCCAGACGATCTTTTATCGGTTGCCACATCGTGTCTGGATTTATCTGCATCGTTAAGCCGCCGATAATGCGGTACCGTGCACGACACGCCGCGCCACGCCACGCCAGGCCGCGCCACGCTGCTGCTCCGTGCACCAGGAAAGAATCCTTTCCCGACGCTCGCACACACCGTCGCCGGAGTTCCGTCGGCGCGGGAGGGTGTAGTCGCCGCGTGGAATTCTCTCGAGGAAATTTTTCACCGGCGGATCTTTATGCATCACCGCGCTGAGCCGCGCCGACAGCGGACTCTCGGATCTATCGATCGCCGCGCGGCGAGGCGCGCCGAGGCGAGCCGTAGGGACTATCCAGGCGCCACGTGACACCGTTGACCTTTCGCGATCTGGTCCTCGTTTCCGTCCCTACTTCTCGATACTGCCACCGCTGGATTCGACGTTTCTCGTTTCAATCACTTGCCGTACGAACTTGTTAATTTTTGATTTAAGGCTTCCTGCAGGATCATGAAATTTAATGAGACCTGAACCACTATTCGTTGCTGATCGATGAATATCGAGACCTGGACTATTCGTTTGAAAGATATACACATGTTAGTATGTTACCTGCGACACTTGTTGCGGACGCGTGTCTTATTATTTGTGTAACACGTTACAGTAAAATGTCGCGTGTTAATATACTATAACTAATGTACTGTAAGTGCACTCCGGATACTGTACGTCCATCATTGAAGCAGTTAGGTAGTGTAGTTGCTGTTGGTTTTACACGCAATGCAAATTTGCAACAATGTTGGTAGTCATGAGAAGCACAGTGTTCTTAATTCAACCCTGCTGTGTTAATTATCTGGCGAGACTTGTATAAAGAGGAAGCATCGTTGTTATTGCATATAACCCTGCTGTTCTTCTTGGGACTAGATGTCCTGAAATGTAATTTACGTTTATAAAGATATCATACTTTATGTAAATCTCATGTTTTGAAATATTTTTGTTAATCGTACGCTTTATATAACATTTACATACCTAAAAATTGTTGCGCATACTGAATAAACATAATATTTCTTACATACAGAATTTGATACTAAACAAATAACTTCAGAAATATAAATAAGATGTACAAGTTAGGTGCGTCGAGTCACTTATGTTCCAAAGAGATACGAAGACTGTAGCACAAGTGAAGAAAATGGCAGGTTGAAGATTGTCCTAAAACTAAGAAGCACAGGCTGTGGGGTACGAGAAGGGTTAAGATAGAGGATAGGTGTCACCCACACGCGACCCACGTGGCAGGGAACGTGCTAATAGGCGGCTGTCGTCCGCAAAACAGAATGCACGCGGCACGGTCGGGTTGAAACGTCGAAGGGACGTGTTCAAGGCGACCTGGCCGTGGTCGGCCGATAAAAGGACGTTGGTGCGGGTCCTGGGCGACATTGCCGCGACGGTAAAAGGAGTAACAGAGCGGGACCGTCCTTGCAGAACGACCGGGCCCGAGATAACGCGTCGATCGGGCACCGGGAAGGGAGCATGGAAATGAAAAGTGTCTCTCGGGTCGTGTCGGTGATTCTCCGTAGCCACGGCAAGAAAACAGAAACCGAGAAAAAGAGAGAAAGAGAGAAAGAGAGAGAGAGAGAGAGAGAGCCACGCCTATGGAGCAGCGAGACAGCGCGCACAATGCAACATGCTCGCCTCGGCTTGCGCCGCTTGCATCGGGCCAACGTGAAACGCAACCGATGCAACGTGCAACTTGCAACTAGCCGGTGTAGAACGTACGGGTGAGCCGCCCCGCGTCTGTGGGGCCGATAGATAGATGCCGGCAGGATATCGCCGGCTCTGCTGCGCTGTGTGCAAGCGCAACCAAGCAGAGCGACGATCGTTCACGCTATCACGCTCCGAAAACAATTTAGCGGCGCGCCGCGGCTCGGCGACGGGCCGGGCTGCCTCATGAATGGGGCACCGATGACTCCTCCTTCGTGAACCGAGAAGATCGAGTCGACCAGATTAGTTTGACAGGGGTGAGAGACACGCTCCTACGATCCCGGGACGACAGCGAGAGGGCGGTCGACCTGCATTATGCAAAACACGCGTGCATCGCTCGGGACGAGAACGTGCATGCTGTCTACCAATCTCCCTGGAGGCTATAGAAGACCAGAGGTTACCAGCGGATAAGCAGAGTTTCGTAATCGAATTGGAATCGATGGCTCATGACCCGGCGGACACGGTCGGTCGACATTTATTGGAAATTGGGCCATTAAATAAAATGCTTTTGAATACTCTCCAATAAAACTACGACATTGTATTAACCCCTTGCACTATGATTCCTGTTGCACGTTGATTGGAGCCGCTTCATTCGAAATAATTTTCTTAAAGGAACGATACAATTTCTGTTTCTTCCTTGTTTTCATACACATTCATTCTTAGATTTGAATGACAGGCGAATCAAATTTTATTTACATTTAGGATAAATATGAAATCTTGTATGAAATCTTCGTCACAATCCGAGAAATTAAAGTGCGTAGGCATAAACGAATTTCGTTTAGCATTTTAAAATAAACATCCGTCCGAGAACTACGAAACTGCATTGTCTTAAGAATTTAAGGAAAAGGTTTAGAGGATAATTTTCTAATCGTTATTAGATAAATGCATTAAGATATGAAGGCAAATTTTACGTCGTAAACGTGGAATCAAGAGTGATCACTTGAAATATCGCAAATCCTTGTTGATTCTCCCAATACTGTTACTAGATCTAGCAACAATTGTTTAAGGCAGCAGAAAGATATCTGTAACGTATCGAAGTGAAAAAATGGAAGTTCCGGCGGCAGAAAGTTGCAATCGAGACCACCGTGCACCGTTCAGTCGTTGTGGATCTGTGAACCGCGTTATCCCCGCATCTACAAAGCATCGTTATACCGTCGGTGGCTTCTGGACAGTCGGCCGGAGGTCGTATCGTTGTTCATTGCAAATTGGCATGACGGGGACTCGTGACCGAGCCGTATCGGCCTCAAAAAGTTTATGGAGATCGGTATCGGGCCTGTAGCCGGTAGCCGGTAGCCGGGTCAATCGTACGGCCAATAACGAGCGTCGTTAGGAGAACGGACGCGCGTAACCGTCGTCATTGTGTGCCGTGTCGCGTGGACGTCGCAAGTCGCGAGTCGCAAGGCGTGGCAGAGCAGCGCCGGTGAGAAGCCGCCGATAGCTCCTCGGTGATACGGTTGTGCCACGGGCTCCGGTGCTCTGGGTGCCGTGTTATCCTGCCAGCGGGAGTCCTCCGGTGTCCTTTCGACGCCCGATGATAAGGATCGAACGCGCCGTGCCGCGCCGGCGACATTCTTCGCGCTCTGCGAATGCATCGCAGACACGCCGGACGAACGCGGCGCATCCGGGCCGTTGTTATTAAGCTCCTCGAGGTGAAAGCGGCGGAAAGGGACACAGGGAAGGACAAGGAGAAAGTGAGAGGAGCGATAAAGAGAGCGGTCGTTTGCTCGTGACGTACGCTGAATTAACAATGACACGCCGGCCGCGCCGGTCGCGAGGACCGCGAGAGAGACTTTCTTTCCGTAAATCCGCTCGATCGCGGCCGGATCGTGTCCAGCTCGAGCATCCAGTTCAGGAAGGGAGACGCGCCGTAACTCTCGGCCGATAGCCCGGCGAAAAAAGCCGCGGAAACACGACCCGTTCCGCAGCATCGTGCAACCCTAACTCCGAGAGGAGCGGGGAACCCGGACAAATCAAGGACGACGCGATAACGCGACCCGCGCGGACGCTGTCCTCTCTCGCCTACCGGTTCGTTCGTCTTCGCTATCTCTAACTGTAGTTGCAAAATAAGCCGTGCACGCTATCGGTGAGCCGCCACGCAACTCCCTCCCGGCCCCTCCCGGGCCGAGACCGGCCGCCGCGCCGCGCGACGACATCCTGGTCCTGGACGATCCGCAGGATGTTCGGCCTCGACGTGCACGCTGCTCGATTTGCTTCAGACGGAGACGGAAAGCTTTCATGCGGATAATCGATGTCCTCGCTAGTGTGCTACTTCTCTTAACCCTTATCGGATATCAGCTGTTCGAGAAGTGTGCGTAGGAGGTGTAGACTTAAGAGTAGACAATTTCTTCGGGTAAAAAATCACGCGATAATGTCGATCGTGTCTTTTTAACTAAAACGACGTGATCACGGCGCAGGAGACTTTATTGAAGCTTCCTAGTCCCGATATAATTCCAGATCGTTGTCATCAGTTTAAACGAATCGACGTATCCTGGCATACTTTCTGACGAATGCGTTTAAGCGAGTCAACATATCCTGTTACACCTGTCGATGTATATACTTAAACGAATCAACAAATCTTGATGAATATAATCTTATAAAGAGATGGCGGACTTTTATGCAGAATAGAAATAATAAGCATTACTTGCAAGAGTAATCTACATTGACATTTCTTTTTCTCTTTACTTACTTTGTTGCATTCGGGGTAATGAAATAGTAGTAGTAGTTTAATTTCGATAAATATTTACACTGATCTGTATTCGATCTACTCATTCTTGTCAGTAAGTGTGTAAAATCCAGTTACTAAGAATGAAAAGGCAGTTTCAAGCACGTGCAGACGCATGTAAGTGAAACCTAAAACCGTGTTTTGTGACAATGTTCTACAAGTGACTTGTAAAGTATTAAGTTAATTAAATCGCTACATAGTCTGGGCTATCAGTTACCGTTGAATGCGAATACGTTCGTATCGATGTCAGACATTAAAGTTTGCCTTTCCAATTTCTCCTTCTAAAAAATTGTAATTTAAGAAAACACGGATACTCAACTTCCTTTTTGTATTCAGTGACCACTGTAGGATTATGTCCACTCGCTATGTTTCTACTTTGTATCATGTAATTAAATGAGCCTGCCAGGGTCTATATGCTTATAATAAAACGATAAATGTAGCTTTTCAGGGAACACGTATGAAAAGACAAATTCAACCACGCGAAACACGATGACCCCCGAACAACCATCGAGAAAATTCTTCGCCAAAAGCATAGCTCGGCGTACGAAGACGTTCATGCCCGGCGTGTTCCATCGGATGAGAGGCCGGTCCCCGGGTCCTTTGATGTATTCGTAACCGAGTGATAGAGCAAAGCGGAGCCGAGAGCCGTGGCTCGATCCACCGTTCCGATTCTCACGTCCAGACCTTCGAACCCAGAAACGCCGCGCGCGCCTCGCCGCCTCGTCTTCCTGCTTCGTCTAAAATCATGCACACGTGAGCGCAGGGATCGCTTTGTTCGGTTCCCATGACGCGCCCGGATCTCTCGCCCGGCAGAGTTGCTCCAGCCCGGCGATACCCTGATAACTCGTTCGGTTGTTTTGATAGCACGGGAAAATAGAAAGCTCCGAACGGCCGACGCGGCGTGGCGCGGCGGTCCGGAGAGCCCAGCCTCGGCGACGCGGTCGTTAATGCCCCGGTTAAATATTACGGTCGCTTGGAAGGCGTGAACACGGATCCTCGATGATATGCACGCCGCGATGCATTGGGATTAGTGTTGCCGGAGTATTAATGGCGCGAGGGGAACCTCGTTGCCCTCCCTTTGCCGGCCGACACTCTGGATTGGCCGACAAATTGAAGTTGGAGCAATGGTGGGGATAAGTTGCAGCACTAAATAATCACGCGAAGATGCATGGGTCAGCTTTTCGGCCACAGTGCATCCTCTATCCAAGACTCTTCAATAGGAGTAAGGGAAAAGTAGCGTGTAGACGATTGCGAGGGGTTGCGACGTCCGGAGAGCCCCACGCGCCATCAATTCCCTGGCAATACTGGTTGCGACCAGGACTCGAAGAGCTGTCGATGATTCGTTCAGCTTGCTATGCGCAATTTGCTTCGGCTCGCAGTGTCTGGAGTCGATTTCCGAGGAAATTACTTCTTGAGTATACATTCTCGATCGTTTAGGTGTGTTTAAAACATGGTACGTCGTTTTCTAGCAGCGGTCTGCATATAGCGCTGCTTGAACAGTTGGATCAGGGTGGAGGAAATGATTTCCTGCTTACTTTCTTGGTAGAAGAAGTCTCCAGATACAGTTTTCAGATGGAAGTGCCGAGTCGCGATGGCATGAGACAGGTAGGTATGTGAACGCGTGAGAACTGGGCCGGCGGAGAGAAGACACACGCGACAACCTTTATCGACCCGTTAGGCTAAATAGGATCTCATGCTGCGTGCGGCGTACGGCAGCGTAATCGCCGGACAAAAAAGAGGAAGGACAACGTTATCGCTTGCAAACGCGCCGCGGAACGCAATATTGCGATACCGGCTAATCGTAACGCGATTACCCTCGTCGGTTTTCCAAACTTGGCGAAAACGTAACGGTTATTCCACGCGAGTGGCGAAAGCTGGTCCGAGCAATAATCTCAGCTGATGCGGTCGATTTTGATTCAATGTGATGGGTACATTCTTCGGTGTGGCCACTGACCGGATACATTTTTTCAATTCAAGGATTCAGGACGTAATTAATAATTTCTCCTTATACCTTAATTACTTATAAGTTGCCTGTGTTATTAAAATCCTATTTTTAATTTTTGGAAATATTAAATGTTTTTTAAAAAGTGGATTTTTTAAAATTTCGCCAATTCTCCCGCATTAATCCCTTGCCGTACTTTGATGAGTCTGACTCATGAATATGATTTCTAACAATAACCTGTTAAGTATGCATGTTATTTCGTCTTTTTAAGCCGAAATAAAATTCTGTCTTTTTGCCACTAATATTTAAGCGTTGAAGTAATTGTAAGCACACTATAAATATTAATTTATTTTCTCCTCTGAGAAATTATTCCAAGCGAAAATTATTTAATCGTTGTAACTGCGAAGACAAAAGTACTGCAAGGGGTTAAAAATACGGGCAGAGACTGCGCAAAATGGGAAGGGATAATAACGTAACTTCTGTCCATTGAAATTACCTATGCATATGAATAAACAAATTACTATGATTAGTATTATAACTCCGATATCTCCAAAGTATTATAATAATATCGGAGCTCGGATATCGAAGCACCGAATTCCATTTCAGCGGCAAATTGAGCCTCCATCGTCGCGAGTTTCTAAGCGAATGACTGTCCGCAGGATTTTTCGAAGACGCCGACAAATGGCCTCGATAACCTCCGGGCAGAGTAACGCTCTTGTAATCGTTGCCTGTCTCTCGTAACTCGGAGCCGTTCCGCGCTTACAATGCATCCGGTCGGTCGGCCGGCCGACACTTGCGTAATACGGATTCGATTCCTGCCTCTCTTTCGACGTTGCCTCTCTTCTAGAACGCCGCCACTCCCACTCTCCCCTTTCCGATCCGAGGAAACCAGAAGAATAAAAACGAGAGGAAGAAAAGGGTGAAATCCGACGTCCGCCATTTGCGCGACCGGCTCGCGCGACCCGCTCGCGTTCTCTCCGCTTCGTTCGGCAACGCCTCGGCTCGTGGGAATGCAATCTCGCGGCCGATATTAATATATCCGGTGGATTTTTAAGGGCACGCCGAAACGGAGGAAACGCTAACCTTAAACCAGTATTAGCCAGCGTGAACGGCGGCTACTATTTACGACGCCGCGCCGCGTGTCTTCTCGGTCTGAGAGGGCACGTTCGTGCTGCTCCTGCGGTAAACGATCGCATCGATCGTCGGGTCCAAGCGCGGAAATTCGTAGCCAAGGTGTTTCTTTCTTATCCGAGAACGGAGGCTCGGAATAATTTTACTAAAACCTATTCTACAGTTTTTTAATTATGTTCAATCCGGAATCTGCAACTCGGAAATCTGGATTTGCAGTCGCATTAAGATATCTTCTTAGTGCAATGGATTCTGATGTATATACATGCACTTATGATCGAACAGTTTCAACGTGAAATAGATTCCTATAATTAAGGAGATAGTATATTAAGAACATGGAACGTTTTATAGATCAAGCATTCTCTATTCTCCTATATTTAGCTAAACTGCTGATTCTCTGTTCGAGTTAAACTCATTATGATCCGGATGATTAAAAATAGTCGTTTTCTTGAATGCTCGTAAAATGCCGGATGATTAAAAATGGTCAGTCTCTTGATTGCTCGTGAAGAGCAAAAATAAAAACTGCAATCGTAAAAGTTTATCGAGTAATTGATTCTAGATAGCATCTTTTTTAAATGAAGCAACATATCTTATAATTTAATTTAACTGTCTGATATTATGAAATTGATATCCATTTTTATGAAATGTTGCAACGATCTTAAAACATGCCACGCAACAATTTCAGCAGAAATAAAAGTATTATATTAATACGGCTTAATTTAATTATTAATACGGCTTTATTATTAATAATAAAATTGTAAAAATGTGTTTCTCGCATATATTTATATATAATTACTTCAAATTAAATATACATATACCCGACGATTGAGTCATCGAATCCTTTCGTATGAAAATGTTCCCGAACATTGACAACGAAGTTCCAACCATCGAGTCATCGTCATCTCTAAATACAAGTTACGCATCAACTACCGTGTGTCCGATTCGCTGGATAAGCCTAGGAAGTTCGAAGTCGATCTACGCCGAAGTACAAGCTCGGTGGTTCAGCTCCGATCCGCTCATTAACGGTCCTGAAGAAGACGTAATACGAAACTGGCCGGCGATGATCCGATCGCGAGCCCGGATAGCGGTTCAAGGAAAATCAAGCAACGAAGAGGCTACCAGATGATCGGAGGGGTGGCCGAGGAGGAGCCAACGAGAGAGGCTAAGGTCTCTCTACGGAGGAGCAACGAACAACGGAGTCCGACCGTTGGTTGGCAAAGCCGAGAGAGGTTGCCGAGCCACGACTTGACACCGCTGACCCGTGGCGTTTCACGATACATGAAGAGGTCACCGAGGAACGTCGAGATCGCTACTTGAACGAGCGTACCGGCGGTTAAGTAGGCGGCACGAACGATCCCGACGGATTAATCGCGGAAAGTGTGAAGCGATCTGTGCAGCCTCTATCCGGCAGCGAGCCGTTGCTAATTCGCAACCGAGAGCCCGATGCAACGGCCTCCTTCCACTCGCGCGGCCACCGACCATCCACCATCGCTGCTTTTGTTCAATGAAGCTCTTGCACTATTCGTGGAATTTTATATCGACGAAATGACAACACGACTTCATGAATTTCTAATAGATTTTATGAGAACGAGCTTAATAAAAAACCGCCGATAATTATACTAAATTTTTAAAATTATATTCAAACATACTGGTTATTCCCAATGTCTTACCATTTATTTTCTCGAGTTAGTCCGAATACAAAGGCTTAACGAATTTCTACACCAATTACAAACAAAAGACATCGAGTACGTATTCTTTCCTTTTTAAATTCTCCTGCCACTTCATGTTGTCTTCGTTCGTGTTCGTTGTAGCTGCATAATATCGCCACTCTGCACGTTGTCTACACCGATTATTTTCTTGTTCGTAAAACATTATAATTCGTTGCGAAGGATTTTTTTTCTGAACGCTCTGAAACGACTAATTGCGGTTCGTTTATAATTTCGCAATTTAAAAAAATCCACCTTACGACACGGACAGAAAGAAATCGACGTTTCGCAGTACTTAAAAAGAGAAAATGGGTGAACTTTCACCCCAAGGATCAACGGGCCTCGCATAACCGATCGATAGATAAACAAAATTCGCTCGTAAACCGAATAGGAACACGTTTATGTGTATTTATAATCGGTGGCGTTACCAAAACAGTCTCGAATATATGTAACACCTCGTTGCACGTTCCGCACAGTTTGTTTGCTTAATAATTACATGCGGTAATATCGCGTTAATGTATTCTGTCCGAGGGTTACCCGGCAATGGCCGAATTCTCGGCCGGATTTAAGCGTGTTTACCCGACAGGAAGATTACAGGGTAGACGTTCGCCGTTTACCTGGCCGAAGGAATCAGCGTGTATTGGAAAATGAAGTGCGAAACCACGGCGGCGGCTCCGGATCGATCGAGTTCGACGGTGGAAGGCAACGAACCGCGGCGGAGACCCGTGTTTGTGCAACAATATCGTCGGCGTGGTAGTGGGTGCTCGTTCCCGGGATCGAAAGTGCATCCTCGGGCCTTAATCTCGGTGGATGTGTAATCGAATCGAGCCTCCGTGGCTTCTACCCGGCAATTTTCATAATGCGGAAACTCGCGCGTTTAATAGAACGCTAAATGCGGTCATGTTTCAGTTACGGGACCCGGCCAATTAGATCCCCCGAATCGCCTAATACGCCAATCGGACATATCCAGCCCCCTAAGTGATTTCTCGAAACAGAAGTTCGTTCTCGAGTCAATTTCATCCCGTATTTGTTTATTTACAAATTTATTTAATTAGATCATTGTACGTGTTATATTCTGTCATTTCCAAAGTATTTTGTTCCTTTAATTAATAAATGATAATAATAATAATTCTAACGTAGTGGATGAATTGAATTAACATTGTTCTAATTTTAGCTGTGCATCCAACAAGTTTATTTTCCTAAAACTTAATTCTGTTATTACACCTATGTTCACCACAAGAAATCTAGTCGCTGCAGCAATTTTGTCCCGTCTTCAAATATCTACGAAACAATTTTTGTACATAAGAATCTATAAAAAAATAGCCGTGAGTTTAAAAACGATCGATTTGATGGAACGTTCAATTCTATGAGAATTCCGGTTACTTTTGCGAGATCACCCGGTAGGTGGGCCGAAAGTCTCGCCCGTGAACGTTCACCGTGGACAGTTATGAAAGAGGAAAAGAGGAATCGATCGAAATGAACTTTCCAGGTTTGTCGCGGGCCCGATGTCGTCCCTCGGAACGAAAGAGAGCGAGAGCGCCGAGGGATTCCGGTGAAATTCGGTGAACCGAATCCGGAACGTTCGGACCGCGACTGATTTGTGGGGCGTTCCTACGTTCTTGCGGCCGCCTTCACCTGGAAGAGTGGACATCCTTGAAGACCTCTCGCTCCCTTTCTTTTTCTCCTTTTTACCCGACTACGTGTCAATTATCCCGCGCCGACACGGGATAAGCTGCTCTCGTGGCTCTAGTTAATTCGCGAGCGAATTAATTCGACCTGCTCGATCGCTGTCGGTCTCTATTGCTAGAGAAAAAGACACATGGTTATCGTCCTTTTAAGCGGCCGTATTCGAACACCACCGTTGTACAATCGCCAGCTTGTGGATCTCTGCGCGTTCGTGTCGTATGCAGAAAGATGCAAGAAAATATTTACAATTCTTATTTATTATTATCGATTAATTAAACGTGCAAATACCAACTACATTATAGAGTATAATAGTATATACAGTGATTTAATTCGAACATTATAAATCCGTCGGAATAATTAAAATAAATGTACGTCTTATTTTATAATTCGTCAATAATTCTAATCTCCGTGAAATTAAATCCGAGAATTTTAATTTGGATAAAATTCCAATCATTGGAAACAGCAAAATTGTTCTTAATGTTGCAAGTATAAGACGGGTGTTAAAACGAGCACATATAGAACCGATTTAGAACGAACTTTTATTCGTTGCAATGGATTTACCAGAAGGATATTTAAAAAAATAAACGTGTACCCAATATTTGGATACTTTCTACAATTATTTTTCCAACAGAATGCATCGGGATAAATTTTGCAAGTGAACCTATATAAAAAGTATTCGGTGCAGAGCATATGCAGAGTACTGCGACGGGGAGTCTGGAGAGCACAAGTGCCGGTTCTAAGGACTCGGTGCATCGATGATGTTGTAATTCGAGCGGACACCGGTGTCTGTCTGAAGCGGTGGGGTCCGAGAAGAAAAATATTTTGCGTAACGTTTCCCCTGAGTCATTGTTGGCCGGAGCGATCGTCGCCACGATTTTTTTAACGAGTGTTTTCACCGTGCTTCGAGACTCTTGGAGGCGCTTCAAGGCGTCAAGTCACGAAGGCGGCGCATCGCGCGTCCCGTCGCGCGAGTGACGTCGTTGACCTCGTTAACTCTCTTCTTTTCGAGTTCCTCCCCGGCGCGGCGCGGCGCGGCGCTGCGGTGTGTTTTTCTGGCTTGTTTGTGCAATCGTAACGAGATCAGCCGCACACTGCACCGCGCTGCACCACGCTTCACCGGCCGCAGTATATAAATTATTATCCGCACGCGAAAACGAATTTGCCGACTCGCCTCTCTCTCTCTCTCTCTCTCTCTCACTCTCTCTGTCTCTCGCCCTCTCTCTCTCTCTCTCTCTCTCTCTCACCAACTATATCACTCTTCGGCCATAGGGAACCGTTGCCTTTTCCATGTCCGCGTGTTCTACGAATCGGCGGTTCCAGGGATCACCTGCGTTCTTGCGCCTAGAGATTTCAAAATTACACGATCGTTAACACAGGAATCTCCTCGTGGCTTTTGTTGCTTTCATCGCGCCCTAAGAAATTGCACACCGTTCCGATTCGTTTCGCAACGAATTTAGAAGAACGCTACCACGATCGCAACCTTTTCCCCGCGCGGCCAATATAAATATCATCTGGACGTTCGATTACCGGGCCTCCGAGCGCACACCTGCCCGTTAATCGGCCGTCCCGCGAGCGCGGCTCTGATTAATTCCGTTCATCCAGTCGCCTTTTTGCTTCTTCTCAGTTTCACTGCCAAGGAAAGCGGCGCCTAACGTTCATCCCGATAGAAAGTACGTTCCGCGGATTCGTTAACCGAGATACGCGCGTTTCGACTCGCCGGGGATCGGACCACCTGCGATCTCGATTATTATTAGCAGGCGCGTGCGATACGTGATTCACAGTGCTACCGCTTCATCCAGCTAAATAAATAATATCCAGTCCAATCTAACCAATCGAGTGTATCCAATCGAATGTTTACAGTCGAATGTGCCCACTTTGGACTATCCAATGAAATGTATCCGATTTAATAGATCCGACCGAACGTATTCAGTAGAATATATCGAATTGAATACTTCTAATTAATTGTATCCGGCCGAATATTTTCTTATCGAATGTTTCCAATTAAATGGAACCGGTTAAATGTGTCCAATCGAATGTATCCAATTGAATGTATCCAATCGAATGTATCCAATCGAATATATTCAACTAAATGCTTTCTATTAAATGTATCCAATTAAATATGTCTAATCGAACGAATCCAGTAAAATGTAGGCAATGAAAAATATTCAACCAAATATATCTAACTTAGTCTGCCGAAAATATTTTTAGATATCGTTATTTATACCAGGGAACATACTTGTGGCCGAATTTTTTCGTTTGATAAAATAGTGGAATGTATTTAGAAATGTTAGATGTATAGCCGAGGGAGAAGAAGCGCAATAAAAACGGTTTTCCGCCGAAGAAGTCGCATCTGGGGCGATGCGGTATATACTGAGCTGGCGCGCGCGCGCGCGAAGCGGAGACATCGATGCCTGGAGGGAACGGTCGGCGCAGCGCGGTGGCCAGCTCGTAAATCATTCGCTCGATCCGGCCGCTTTTCTTCTGGCTGCACGGCTGTTTAATTGGTCATCGCTGTCAGTGGATTCACCGGCGTTGAATCATCGATCTCGCGATAAGAATTCGCCGATGGTTTTACAATTTACCGGATCGGAGAAACGTGCCCCCGCGGTGCATCGACAGCGACTCCGCCGAAAGTGAACACGTTAAAATCGAGCATTCCGCGAACCACCGTGATTAAGTATTCCTTTTTTGTTCGGAGACGAGGTTCGGGCCGGCGGCGGCCCGGCGAATTAAGATCGCGGCACGAAAATCGTTTCGGTACGGATCGGCCGTTGCGCAACGCAGGCCGTTTTCTCCGTTATTTCCATGGAACGCTCACCGATCGCCAGCGCAGATCCTTTTTCTAGGCGAACGCCTGGGTCCTGCTGCCAGGACTGGACGACCGTTCCTTTCGAGAAAACCTGCAACGCCCTCGTACGTGCGCTTATGCCAAGGAGAGAACCGCGATAAGCGTCGACAACAAGCCACGATGCAATTACCGATATACACACTCGGCTACGCGCCACATCGGGCCGCGCGAGCTCGACGGCGCGCTCCCGATCATAATCGATCGGCTTATCGATCCTCCCCCCAGCGCCAGGCCCGTTTCTTTTGTCGGTGGAGGCGGTTGAGAAATCCGCGCGCACGCAACGCCGCGGGAGGATAAAAAATAGTCGGCGCCGGGTGGGGTCTGGCCTTTGTTCCGGATTCCATCGCGAGGTAATCGCTCGTTCGAACCGTTTCCATTTCATCGAGCTGATCTAGGGAAAGGATTTTCTTATCTGACGCTGCTTCGCTCCCTCCCCGGACACGGCAGATCGACCCGAACACTTTTCAGTGGCGCTAGTTTCCCTTTGACGAGCTACAGTCAGTCCCATAAGTATTCGTACCCTCATTGCTTATAAGAGAAATTTATTGAAATCAAGGAACGCATGTAAGATTTTGCAATAAACTTTTTATTATGAATGAACACATGTAGAAAGTTTATTAATACCAACTTATAACAAAATTGATTAACTGATAACAAAAATATATTGATTCTACTCCTCGTAGTATGTAATAACTGTCCACAAAAGTATTCGTACCAGTGTACATTTTGTCAAATATTCACATATTAGAGTAGCTTTTTTACTTTATATTAATCTTCTAGTATCTAGTGGGTTCACCTTCATGTCTTATTATATCGTTTAATCGATTTGGCATACTTCCTACCAGTTTTAATGTGACATTTGGTTCAATACTATTCCAATCTTCCAAAATTTTGTTTTTTAGCATTTGTTTTTTGAAAATTTCATGCTCGCGTAATTTTTTATCTATTTCCGCCCATGAATTTTCTATGGAATATGTATCTGGACTCTGAGGAGGTGTATGTAAAAAATGAGGAACGTGGCAAGGTATCTATTAACGAACAATCTGAGCAGTATGCTTCGGGTCGTTGTCGCGTTGGAAATAGTAGTCATCTTCCAGACCAAACTCGATCGCACTTGAGTACAGATTTTCTTCGAGTATATTTTTATACTTTATTTTATCCAAAATTCCATCGATAATGTCTTTCTCCAAACTCTTCCTCTTCCGTCACATCCAAAAATATTAAATAAGATAATAAAAAGTTTACTGCAAAATTTTGGAAGAGGAAAAGTTGTTGAAATGGACTCGAGATGTTTCTCCTATCATTTCTGCTAGACTTTTCTGCTAGTAAATATCTTTCTTTACAAAGATATTGGAAAATTTAATAACCAAATATTAAACATGTCTAAGCAGAAGAAATGAAGTGAAACAAATTATTTCTTTTTACAAAAAGAAACGATCAGAACTGGTGTACAAGTGGTAACAAACGATAAAAAGAAATGTGTATTTGTTTTACTTTTGTAGAATAATAATTCTTGAATCATTCGGTTAGCTTAATATAAGATAGATATCAAAACTAAAGGCATTAACTAATCTAACTAAGTCGTCGGTGTGCAAAAGTATCTTGGGTTAAAATCTGAGTCCTCGTTGCAGCGATCTTCGAACTGGAGCGATCGAGATCGACGGGAAATTTCGCAGGTTTTCTGTTTAGACCGGAAATTCCCGAGGAGAGTGAAGTTGCGTGCAAAGGTCGTGATTTCGCAACGCATCGAGCGCCGGTCCGCAGAGCGGAATTCGCTCGCGTCCCGCCCCGTTTTCCATGCTTATCGTCGAACCTATAAGAGACCCGTCCGGTTTTCGTAACTCGGATCGCTCCGCGAGTTGCTCGCCGTGTCGAAACGCTAATCATCGCTCTAGCGTTAATGAAATTATTCATGTTTCCGGTGCGGCGGTCAGTCCGGAATAGATTGAAACGCGGCGACCGATTCCCGTGCGATCGATCGCTCGCTCGCTGGCTCGCTCGGATCGATCGATGCCGCCGCGCGTCACGTTGCGCAATCCAACGAGTAATCCTACGCAAAGTGGGAGGAGAACGGCCAGAGAAAGAGGGAGGAAAAAAGAGAGAGAGAGGACAGACTCGGCCGCGATGAATTGCTTCCTCTTACTGGAGCGACAATTCGTGGGCAAGGATTAACAGGACCTCCAGGATCCTGCAACCTTCGCGGGACTTTCTACTTTCAGCGTCGAACCAGGGAACTCGATGCCACGCCTATGGTAATCATTAGACCGAACGCGGCCGGCCCGGAGACAACTTATCTCTGATAAAGTGGTCGGAGGTCCGTCAAGATCGGCAGAGCTATACTAAATACTCGGGTTAGGCGCGGTGTGTCTGGGTGCTACACCCGGACAGCGTAGAAAGTCGGCGAGAGTCTCGGGATCCTGGAAATCCTTTCTTGACCCCTTGCCGCACGGTTTCTTTCGCAACCTCGTTCGTTTCGTCGCTGACAATCTGCTAAATGAGAAATCTAATTCCTCGTTTATCTATTCGATGGATCTACACGGGGAACGCCAACCTCTGTAATTACAAATACGTGTACCGCCAAGTCTTACACCCTCTTTTGCACGCCTATTTAAAATGAAAGATGAAAATGGATGGCAACAGTCTATTTTGGTCAATCCTTTCCGAGCGAAAAGACAATATTGTAAGAAAATGATGGAATTTTCTTCAAGTTTATTTCAGATATATCACGCCTAAAGATTAGATAGTAATTAATGAAGTAACAGTGTAAAGAAATATCGAGATGTTCGAAAAATTGTTTCGTTTATTTACAGAAAAATACGAAAGACGACTTCGTAACATTTAATATTAAATTATTGTTGTATAAATTGATACTATTACGATTGCTTTATAATCTCATGCTCGCCGATTTGGCAAACAAATTTTGCCAATTAATAATTTGCTCGCGAAATTTTTTTAAACATTGAAACAACTTTCCGAACGAACCAATGATACTCGAGGCGCTGTTCACAAGAGTCAGCACGCCTGTAATTTAAAATGTTAAGATCTCATTTCGGCTACACCGACGTCAGCGATCCTTCAAAGTCAGGAGTGGCCGAAGACGCCGCAGAATGAAATTGTAAAAAAGAAAATGTAAATACGCGTGCCAATCAAAGGAACGGTTGATCGATCTTCCTTCTGCCTCGCCGCGGAACACTTGCCGCTTGTGAACAGGTTGACCAACCAGGAAACGGAACAATTCACCGCCGGTGTCCGCGAACGTTATGAATATTAATAACGGCCGTGGGTGAAAAATAGTTTTGCGTCGAGAGGAGGAACGCCCACGCGAATTCTCGATCTTCGTCGCGTCGTTCGCAAAGCGAACGGAGACCTTCCCGCTTTCGTTGTCGAACAAACGCGGGGGGGATCGCGACGTTTCTTCGGCCGCAAGCCGCGAAAGAAATTTGATAGCAGCCTTTTGCTTTCGATATCAGCCGCCTTACGGTGTAATTCAGTCCACTTTCTTGCGACGACGCAATCGTTCCGAAATAATTAATCGGTCCACGTCGCGAGCACTTTTTACCGGGATCTACGCTCCTTACGGAGATCGCGGCGCTGTCCTCGATCCAGAATTAATCGGCTCAGTAACCTTGGGATCGCATATTTACCGGCAGAAAAAAAATTCGGCGACGCTCGGGGAAAAACGAGGAGGATGTCGTTCGGGGCCTTCGAATGAGCCAATCTCAAGCTCGAATTTCAGAGAGAGATCCTCTCTCTTCATCTCGACTTTCAACAGAATGTACGCAAAGTTACATGTTTCTCAGGCTTTGCGTCGATTTCGAAAGGAATATGTCTTTTTTATGATGAGATTCTATATGGTGGTTGATAGAAAGTTCCAACTACGTCGCTCTATTGCATCGACTGTAGTTCCGAGCTTTATTGATGTATCGTTCGGTTCTCAGCGCAATCATTTAATTCAATTTAATTTAATGTATTTATAATAATATATTCTGGCGAATATCCAGTTTTACAATACAGAACACAAACACATCTTACTAACGCCAGTACTGCAAAAGCAAGTCAAAATGATTGACTTCTGATTTTTTGTTCTATTGTACAATCACCGATGCTATGAAAATGTTATTCTTAACAAATTTTATATGGACTTCATTTAAGATACATCTTACGATAAAAATTGTAGAAAGGTTAAATAAATTCATTCAATCTTGGGGCTCAGAAGTTTATGTAACCCCGTTTTAAATTTTTCGACACTGCCTGCAAATATGTCTACTTCAGCGCCGTTGACATTGGCAAGTTGAAGTATTCCATAAAAAGGGGGAATAGCAGTGAATCTCGATGATAATGCTGCAATCAAGGTTGATTTTGGCTCGCCTTGCCAGCGGCGGAAGGAGACCTTGTGATCGTGGAAATGCTCGAGGATCCCGACGATCGCCGTTTCGTCGTGCTTTCCACGGGCACGGTAATTTCAGCTTTGAAATTGCGCGGCCACGGGGACACAGGCCGCGTCAATTTGCATCGGTCCGTGCCCGGTTCTTCTGTTCGTTTTCGCGAAAGCCGAAAAGCCGGTCGGCACCTTATCATTACGGTCGATACTGACCTAACGTAATTGTGGAACCGGCAGGCAGCGGGGCGCAGCTGCGAGCCGACCGCCGCGTCTCGCCGTTTTCCTTAATTTCGCTTTACGATTGCCTGTAATTGCGCGCCGATAGCGGGACGCCGAGGGCCGCCGGTGGCTCTCGGAGCCTCGCCGAGGTGTTCGCGTTTTTCAGCGGCCGATTTCGGGGCCCACGAATTAGCGGAGGCGCTTTCTACCTTAAACGCTCGCGTAAGTATCAGCGATCGTCGAACCGGAGAGCCGATCGGCGCACCGCGAGCACCTTAATTCGTGACCGGCCGCAAAAAGGGGGCCCCCGGGGCCTGTTGTATTGTCGGTAGGAAGATATACAGCCCGCCGATGGGATCTGTTTTCGCGGCTCCGAAACCGCCACTCGTTAGCAAGAAAAACGCGCGGCGCGCGGCATTCCCGGGATTTACGCCCGAATTTCGGCCTAACGAACGCCACCCGTTTTTTCGTACGTGTCGCAACAAGCCGGCGGGAGCCGCAACACCTCCGCCGAGCGATTTACAATCGGCGCAACACACGCAAATCGCGGCGAGGATTGTTTTTCACCCGGCGAAGTCACCGCCGCCGCCGCTCTCCGTTGGACGCGGCGCTGGAATTCGCGTCGCTGAAATTCCCCGGCACTGAGCTTGATCCTGCTTTCTTTTGCAACCGGCTCGCCGAGATAACCCGCGACACGGTTTTTCAACCCGGCAATTAATTGATTCTTTAACGCGAGAAATCGATGCCCTTGCGATTCCTGCGATTTCGCAACACTCGGCACACCTCCGTGCGGCGTAACTGTTGAAACTGTACTGGTTCTAATTGTAATTAGATCATAGAGCTCGCGCGTTTGTTGCGGTTTCAATAGTCTGAGAATCGGTGCAAGAAACGTTTGTACACGACCCGACTAGACTTTCCTTTTCAATCAGCTTTAATGCAGTCTTTGTCGCTATTAATTTACCTGTTTACTAAATAAAAGTATTATTATAATTTAACGTATATATTTATCATTGTACGGGTAAATCAATATATTGCGTTGGCCAATAAGTCATACTTTTTCTCAATATGCAGAAGGAAATCGATGGCAATACATAAATAAACGCAATAACTTGCTAGCAAACCCAGTGGTATATAATTTATAGCATACGAATTTTAATTTTAGAAATAAGTGTTCAATAATGTTCTCCTTGCGCAAAGGCTCGCTATAATCCGATGACTAGAAGCAAAAAATTGCAAAAAATTGCAAAAAATCGCTAACCTCCATTAACCGTTGAACAGAATCGGTTCACTGGGTGGAAGCTGGCACCAGAACGAAAACGAATGGCGGTCGGAGATCCATTATGCGAGTCGCGTAAATCCGGGTCGGGTGCGTGCGCGACTTTGCCAAACTGCAAAGTCAGCGCCGCGAACAATGGAACAGCCGTGAGCGATTGGCTCGCGGTAATATTTGTAAACACGAAAGAGAGTATTCGCCGTTCGGAGCCGCCCGATATCGCGGACACCCTCGTCGTAAAGCTGTTCCGTGCGATCGACACCGGGTAACAACACCGTGAGATCGACCCGTCGATCTTGCTCGATCGAGGCAAGGTCAATCGCGATCCGCACCCGTGAAATATTATCCCATTGTGTCAATTTTTTCCCCTCTTCTCTCGACTACTCCCCCTTTGACGGCCGTGTGCACGTCGACGTCATTGACACGCGCGCGGAGCGCGGCGCGGCGTGGCGCGGCCGCCGATGCCGAAGAAATGAGTATTACGAAACAGCCTCTTTCTCCGGAATCGTTCTCACGAAGTCGCCGGTTAATTAGCGATCCGCGGATAATGAAACGAGGTGTAAGCTGCGAACAACAAGTGCCTCGAACACCGATCAATTTTGCAATAGTACAGATTTCGCCGTGTTGTCTAGCTAGAGCTGGATCGGCCGCTTCGGATTGTTGTTTCCGCTCTAGACGACCACGTGTAACCTGAACCCGCCTAACTAAGGCCTACGGTACTCTCGGTGCTCGATGCGACCCCGTATTACCAGCTCTATCAACCTCGTGGAACCCAAGCCTGTCATAATCCCCATCGTAAGCTACACCTTCGCAGTTTCCGTTACGGTGATCGCTATTGAACCCTGCCGATTGACATTCACCCAGGATGGTTCTCCGTGGACCTCCATTTTCATTCATTGCCATGTGTACTCTCAGCTTCCGTCGATTAGTTTCGGTCGGACTCTATACCGTCATCTTCGTCTCTTCAAATTGTATATTGTTACATTCTACTCCACTATCTTACTTTGAATTATTATTATCAATGCTGTTGTTATTAGACCGCGGATTTCTATTTAAAATAAAAACTATCTCTCTTAGATCCTTCCGAATGTACGGATAACAGAATTCTTATCGAACCAAAGATTTATTCGCATTACTTACACATTCGGACTACATTCGGAAAATAAAAGAAGTTTAAATCAGTTCAAGTCTTGCTAAATTGTCCGATTTTTGAGAACCTCTTTCGTTGTGTTCTGACAGCATAACATGAGTAAATATTATACTCTCCGAGCAGCTATAAAAAAATAAGATCAGATTTAAGTTTTAAGCAGGAGTATTTACCCTCGCTTTTACCGGCAAATTGCGATTCCCAGGAAGCGTATCATTTTAGTGAACGTCGATGGGAACCGTCGTTTGTGCCACCCTAATCGATCCGATCTCCGCTCCACGAGGAAAATTTACGAGATCCCGGAGTGAAACGCGGCCGACGCGGCTTCCGTCGTCGGGGCTAATTACTGGATGAATGAGCAGCGCGAGGAGACTCGCTGGCCGTCGTCGCGTCTTTCCGCTTCCTGTTTGCAAATTAGCGCGGGTTCACGACGGCGGCGCGTATGCACGCGAGTGTTTGTCAACCCGGCGGCGAAATACGGTGGAATATGCACCGTATGCACCGTATGCAGAGAGCCGGGTCGGTGCAGGGGTGTGCGATACGTGTGCCGGTGCGCAGTGCCACGCCGATCCGATCCGATCCGCTCCGCTCCGCGCCACGCCGCGCCGCGCGCTGCTCTGCTCCGCAACGGTTTGACATCCGCTATACGTTCACTATTGCACAAGCGATAGATACCTCCTTGCACCGGTATCGCTGTCTCGTGCAGAGCGAATTCTTCGTTATACGGGCGCTGCACACGCCTTGGTACACACCCTCGCGAGTAGGTGAACACCGACTCGCCTCGATCTCTCTGTCCGTCCTTCTCCCGCGCAAAGCCCAGCCGCGACGGCTCGGGATCAGCCGACAGAGAGGATCGAGGAGCGAGGAAGGAGATCGAGAACGATCATTTTTACCGCGGCTTCCCTCGGCCGCCGCGTCGCGCCGCACCGCGGCCGGAGAAGTTCAGCGACGTGTGCTGCAGCCGGCACGAAGGTGCCAGGATTTATGCAACCACGGATTTATTTCTGGCCACGAAACTGCACTTCGATCTTTTCGGATACCGCGCACTACAGTCCCCGCCCCGAGTGCATTCGGTAATCTCTGCACTTTGTCTCCGGTCGCACATCCTTCGTAGACTTCTGAAAATTTTCTAAAGGCGATACGAGCTTCTTTAACATGACAAAATCTTTGTCGAAATGTATTTGTTACGTTAGTCCTCATCTTTGCTGTTTTTGGATTTCACTAGGATTTATTAATTAGATAGAATGCGCACGATATACTTCTACTTCTGCAATACTTTGTTGATTTCTGCGGTCTCGTTAATTAAGTCACTGTGATCTTATAGGACTGCTTGGTGCTCGTACGTGTGAGTCATTGCTCTCTTTGAATCGTTTGAAGTATCTCTGTGTCATTCACCCATTGATAAAATCTCCCCCTCAAATACTGAACATAAATATTCTTCGCTGTCCTACTCTCCAGTTTGAATCAATAAAAAGCATAATCCCTCCGTCCTCAAATACAGTGGAACCACGATTTGTGTTTATTACGTGATGTTTCTTATCTATTACATTTCTAATTATTCCAAGTAGTAACATGAAACTGTAAATGAGCTCTATTCAACCTCTATCATCTACTATTGTATTCGTAAACTATCGAAAGTACAAAGAAATTAACTATAATTTCTTTTTTAAAGTTCTACTCTATAAAATTCAGAAAGTATTGAAATCAATTCGAAAGTACAGGAGATGTCGATTCTAGCGATTAACCGTGAAATCTTTCTAACCTCGTAACGAGGATAATCATCGCAGACTCCAATTAACAATATCAGCGCCTCCAGATCTCTAATCTATCCGAGATCTGATTCCGGTTTTTCTGGGGCACGAAAGCAAAAGAATCTGAATGTGTCGGACCGTTTCATCGCGACACTGAGAGTGGATATTGTGCGAAACGGTTCGGATCTGGAGCTCGGCTGACAAAATTGATTGCGAAAGCCCCGATCGCGAGCAATTACTCTATCAATTCCCTTCAATCAAGCCGGTAGGACGTGTTATTACGGCGTTGCGTACACCACAAATCTTGTCCCCGTTCAATTAGGTACTTCTAATTATCGTAACCGGCTCGCGACACCGGGCCCCACGGTGATCGCTTGTTTCCAGCTGTTAGGAAATCCGATCGCGACGGGGCCTGTCATATTTCCGTCGCGTTCGACGTCAACCGACGTCGCTAATGGCTCGCTCGCAACGAGAAGGGGCGAATTAAACGTGGATCTCCTCGCCGAAGTGAAACCGTCGCGTCGTGAGAAAGGAAAGCGATCTTCTTTCTCGTAAAACACCTCCGTCGCTCGTTATTTGGCAAAAAAACACAGGTGGACCTGTTTTGATACACTCGGCGATGATCGTTGCACTCGACCCCGGCTAATTGCATGCGAACGACTCGCTCATTTTCCGCGATCCACCGGGTTCCTGTCAACCAACCGGCGACGTTTTGCGACACTTTCTTTTCCGGACTGCGACTCTTTCAAGAACCGGCTCGCGATTGTCTTGCTAACCGCGCGCGGATTCCTCTTCGAAATCCAGAGACTTCGCAAAGGCGAAGTCTCTGGTCCGACACCAATTCAGACAATTATTATACGATGTTCAATTTCATAAATATCTCGTTATACTTTTCTATTCATGTTTTACATAATTTCGTTAAAATGCGTCACTTGTCGGTGACCATTAGTCTCCCTGCCGGGCGTTGAAGTCTCCAGATTAGAGCAAACGGCTCCGAAGAGAAAGACTTTCTCCGACCATGGCGCAGATTGTAATTAACCCTTTGGACTCGAGAGGTGACTCTAAGACGCCATTAAAAATTGTTATGTCAGATCTCGTAATGAGATTAACATTATCAAATCTGTTTATATTTTGAGAAACTGTTAGAAGTGTAATTGTCGAACGAGTCACAAAATATAATTTCACACGTATGAAAAGTATTTTGGATTTCAAGTAAAAATGGCTTCGAATGCAAACAGTTAATTTAAACGACAGTGTATGTCTTGTAAAGCTTTCGGCTACATTGAGCGGCCGGGTCCGTTTAAGTCTTCGTGCGCCCATTTTTCTTTTCAGGCCTCATCAACGTTTTCTAGATCGACGATAACCTGCCCATCTCTTCCTTTTTCTCCCCCCTCCTTTTCTTTATTTCCTACACACACACTGTCGAATCTAACACCGTGCATAGAAGCACGTTGCCTGCGAGTTCTCTTTAGCCGTGTCTTTTTGGAACCATTCCCCTAGACACGAGGTTTCTCGCAACAATACCGTTTCCATTGTGGAGCTATTGGCTCCGTTACGATTTACGGGCAGCAAGCGGAATCGATGACACCGTAAATCGCGGGCCGGGTTTCGCCGGGGAGTAACGAGTCCGCGGTTTAACGCCGGTCGCGAGTCACCTATGTGCTCGCCAATTTACATAAACCATAACGAATGTGCGCCGTGGTAGGTACGGCACTGTGTAACACGATCCGCACTATACATTGTAAGGAAATCAGATCTTACACACGAGGAAGGAAAGGATAACAGAGCCGATGTGCAACGTCGTCACACCCATATATCGATCGGCCGCGATCCAAGAATTCGCGGGATCTCTCCGGCGAGGAACGGTTCGGAATCTATGCGCGTATCGGCTTATCCGCGCGGCACCGATTCCAATCCGATCCCGCGGAAATGAAATTTATATAGCCATTCTTCGCACGGTCCTTCCTACCTGTCGCCTCGGGGAACCCACCACCTCGCGGGACACTCAGCTACGATTTTTTTTTCATAGATCGTCCCGATCGTCGAATCGGTGGATCGAACTGATCGCGCAATTCCGATGCGCAGGCTCGGCTGCGTTTTCCTCGGTAACGAGCGGACAAATTGCTGGTTAATTGATCGACGGATTCTTTCCCTCGAATCCGGCAGATTCGGGCCTCCATCTAACCCCGTCGTATGATCGTGTCCGTCGTCACAGATTTATCTGGCCGTCTCTCGATCCCCGTTACGATCGTGATCCGTCCATATGCGGAGCCGCGAGTCGCGCTCGTGATCCTCGTTTCTGGATTATTGCCCAATTATCCGTGTACACGGCCGCTCTAATGATCCGATACTAATCATTTCGCCGCGCTCCGAGCATTTTTCCCCCCTCGCCCCGCCCCGCCAAGCCTCGCCCCGCCTCGATGAGACGAGGCGCGCGTACATCCCGCGCAACCGATATCCTCGCCGATTCTTTCGCCCCGCCCGCGAGTCTATTATTTCGCTTTCTATTACTTTCACCTTCGAACGCAGAACGGAGACGCTCGTTAAAGCACTACCGGTGTCCGCTCCTCCGGACCTTCCGTCGATCGTTAATATCGATTCCAGATCGATAGAGGTATCTCCTGTTGCGCGGAAACTGAGGAACGCGGCTCGTTTGCTCGCAGTCTCCTCGGACACCCGCGTCTCCGCTCGGAAGTACTCGACTTCAGGAAGCGATGATTAGAGTGCTGATGATGATGATAATGATGATGATGCACGTAAGAAACATGTGCCATTCAGCTACCAAGTGGACGCATGGGTGTCGAACTTTGAACATTCTTCCTCCGTCGATCTCCAATGTCCGTTGTTGTTCTCCCCTCTATTTTGCTATTTCATTAGGTTGCACGCTTCATCCTTCCGTCGATACTTTTCATTATACAAAATTGCGATGTATTTTGGAAATTAAGAACGATTTAATGACTGCTACCAGTCATTACGGATTGTCCTAACAAAGCAACGGATCGGGATGAAATTAGAGTCAAAGATGATTTATCTGGAGATGCGATGGTTGTGTATGAGGACAAAACAAAAGTCCTGGCACATGGAATAAAGATTTTTGAATTGGTTAACCAGTAGGTCAAAGTTGGGAGCGAAAAGGATGAAGACAAACGTCCCGGTGGGTGTAATAGGGAACCCGAGGTCCAATTGATTCAAACGAAGCGGCGGTGCGAGCTAGGGAGTGTAACGGCTTCAAGGACGAGCGTGCATACGCGCCGACTCTCCCAGGAAACTGCTAACCGACATCCGCGAGGACACAGCCGCGTGCATCTGGCTTTCTCGTCTCGGCGCGGCCCGGCCCGGCTCGGCTAGGCTCGGCGGGACTCGGTTACATCGGCAAAAACCAGTTGCCGGTAAGCGCCCCAGTACCGATGGCCATTCGATACGATTTCTCGCTACCTTCCGAACCAATCGATCAACGATATACATTTGAACCTTCGCTCCGGCAGCGAGTGACTCGCAGCATCTCCTGGGAACGATCGATCGCTTCTTCGATCCACCAGAGTTCGTACACACCCTCGATGATCGTGTTTCATTCGTTTCATGATTTCGCTCGTTTATCGTTGTTGCAATGTGCACCAAGTTCGCTATTCAGATGTACTCTCGTCCTTAATGAAAATGTCTTAACGGCATAATAATTCGCAAATGTATAACTACAAATAATTTGCAACTTTTCAGAATATTTGAAAATATTTGAGCGTCGTCAACCTTTTACCTTCTAAGCAAGTCTAGAATATTATATATAGTTTGTACAGCTTAATTTATGGTTAAATTGATAGCTTGAAAATGATTTTATTAATTTAAAGCTTTATTTTCTCTAAAGTCAGAAATCTTAGTTATGGCAGTTTAATTAAAGAAGGCGGTACAGCTGTGGCGTTATTATTGTAATAGATCAGCAGCGCCCTTGGCAATTAGCCTGTAGATCGTTGTGCAAATTTCCATTTTTGTAATTAATTTGTTGGGGGTTAAATTCGTAGAATTCCTTTCGTTGAATAGAGGCTATCCTGGGAGAGAAATGCAACATTCCTCTGTTTCGCATTACCTTGCACTTTAGAAACGAATACATGAAAATCTGCAGCTTGTCAATTAGCAATCGTTGTGAGCGTCTCGCTGGCATCTCGCACGGTGCACTCGACGGTACACACGCGATTAAAAGGGAGAGGACCGAGCCAGAAGGACGCGAGCACCGGATGGCGCTTGGAGGAAGAAGGGACGAGAGCTGCGTCGCGTTCCTGACCTAAATAGTGTACTCTTCCTCCTGGAGCCAACCCGATCCGAGGAGTTCGTTCCTCGAACCGTGTGGACTTAGGCGCCGCGAGCGCGCATTTTCACGTGCTCTAATAAACGCTCGGCCTGTTCCCGTATTACCAGACATTCGACGCACCGCGAGCAACCCGCGCATGACATAACACCTTCCGTCGTCGACGGCTAACGATCGCAAAACCGCCGCGACGATCGAGGCTCCCGCTTCGGCTGCGTTTCGTTCGGGAACCATAATCATTTCCGAGGAACACCCGGACTCCTCCAAATGGAATCGTTACCGCGACCGTTACGCTCGTCGTTAACTGTCGTTCGGGGAAGAAACTATAAAATTCTGTTCCAGTTTCTTTTTTCCGCGAGCCGTGGATAGTAAGACAGACGGGCCGGGGAGGGAGAGATCGCGGCGCGCGGATTCAATTAACGGGGTTCGTTAGGACGTGTTCATTAACGAGGATAAGGAGCCGAGAAGAGTCGCGCGACGGTGAAAGTGAATAAAAGTAGCAGGTCATTCCCGGAATCCGCCGGATGCGATACGATTGTAGGATTAACGGCTCGTTTTGCTATCGGTCGTTGTCCCTGTAAATGCCCAACCGGGCTATGCGGCAAGGAGCACTCAGAGGCGGTGGAAAGTCACGTTCCATCAGTGCTATCGAAGGACCCAGTCGATTAAGATGGTCAAAATTGCTCTTAAATAACCTCGACATACCGGCAGATACAGTTTAATGAATACAAACTAATCCAATAAGATTCATAATTATCAGTTAAACGAAACGAAGAAACTATAAAAATAGAAAAGCGAACATTCCGTCCGCAATATGATATATGTTAATTTCATTCGTGTTAATCATTAACGCAGCCACATCGTTTAATAATTAAGTGATTTTTATGTAGCAGAGAATACTTTATCCGACTATTTTTGTCATTCTGGTAACTACACGTCATCACCACATCATCTAATCATTGTCTTGTATAGATACATAATTAACTAGTAAAGAACTTGAATTTTGTTGACAATAGAATGCTCAGGTAATAGAATATTAAAAAAGTAAATCTCCGAATACAAGAGTCTCCACTGTAATTTCTAACTCCATTGTCTTGTAGTACAGGAATTAAGTTTCTTCAAAACTTTTTTTCATTGTACATGGAAAATTTGTTCTCGTTTATTTAATATTTGTATTTCGTAATTACACCATTGCTTATAAATTTGATTAGGTATTAAAAATGTTTACATCGTCTCCGAAAAGAATTTTGTGGAATGCGAACGGTATCTTTCACTCAGGCCATTTCACTTTTTGACAAATATGATACGATATGCTGTATATTATTATTGATTATTGTATTAAACTAGCTTAGTACCTATATCTCATTTTTCTCCTTCTTAAACATTACAAAAGCCTTAGATAAATCCATAAGAGGCCACCATTGGTGGTACACGTGGCACGGGACGTGTTAATAACAGCGCACACATAATATCACATTGTAACAAAATGAAATATTTGGGTTCGAAACGTGTGATTTCAATCGGAAAATAATTCTAACCGATTCTAGATGCTTTCTGCCCCGTTACACGCCGCATCGTTACGATTCCCTTCTATTCGACAGACTCTCTCCTCCTGACTCCCCCGCCCTCGTTGCCGTCGGCCACGTTGGTCCATCGCGGCGCAGTAAAACGTGGCAGCGTTTTTCTCGAAGTTCGACACCGGAATCCGAAGAGCAACGCGATTTCGTGGCGATTATCGGTTTTACGAGGCTCGCCGATCGCGGAAGAGAAACAGGATCGTTCCTGGTTCCAGCGACTCGAGATTTTCACTCGCTGCAAGGACTCGTGTTGCACCAGCCTAGCCGGTAGCCCTGAGTGACGCCACCGCTTCTTGCGGTTTTAGAAATCGCGGTTTAAGGACGGCCGCTCGAGCGGAAGGATTTCCTCGGCAACCGTGCACGGCCATCTCGTGGATAATTGGAAGCCGTCGTCGCTTCTCCCGGACTCCCGGCCTAACGAGCCGTTAATCCATAAATAAATATCGTGCGGCCCAACTTTCGTTGATGAGTAACCGTCCGAGAAACTCGTCTGTTGCCCCAACCCACGGAAATCTTTGGCAATCTTCCTTTCTCGAGAAACTTTTATTGCTGCTCGAATCTTTAAAAATGTCTTCGCAAAATCTCATGTTAGAAGACTTAATAGCTTTTATGTTATGGACTGGACGCTGCTGATTCACGCAAAGAAGACAGTTATGGGCCAATTAACACATTATACGCGGGATAGATGTTAGTACTTATTCAGTTTCACCGTCTTTCTTCCTTTAGGTGGGTTCGATAATTAGATAAGTTCGATCTGTGACCGACGATAAATGTGTAACTTGAGACTTGAATTCTATCTTAAAGGAAAGTAATGTAAAGAATTCGGACTATCTTGACATAATTGCCAAATTTCTGCAATAAGCCTCGGCAGTGACAATTGATCCTAACAATCCGCAGATCCAGCTTCTCTTTAATCGGCGGATAAATAACTCACTAACGTCGACCCCCGCAGGGTCAGTTTCCGGCGGGAATTAATACTCCGCAAGCGGGAAAATTGATACTCTGGGGCACGTCCTCGCCCGCGGATGCCTCTAAATCATGCCCACGTGATCGATAAGTGGCGCGCTTTTTAATTACACCTCTCACGAGATCGCCGGGTCCGATCGAGCCCTGCCAAAACATCCTTGAAGGTGTCGCAGCTCCTTAATGTGCCGTTAACGACGGCGTAAATCAAGATCGGCCGCTGGCAAAACTAATGGCCCTTGTTTGTCTCGTTTCCAGGCCCATTCGTCCGGACAATTATTTTCGCGTTGCAATCATCGAGAAACTTATGACCGAATTCGCGCGGTAATGGAGCGCAGGTGATTCGGTCAGTTGTTTCGCGAAGCTATTGAGCTTCGGAAGATCAGAGCCGGTTGCAGATAGCAATCGGCCGGGGAGGGACTGAGAAATCGGCGGGAAGAAGACGTCGAGGAGGTACTTTTATCGTTTCAGAATTGTCAAATCGCGACGCCTCTGGGTCAGTAATCGGGAAGTATTCACGAACAACTGCGCTCCGATGTACAGTGTAACATTTCGATGATCTAGGAGGACTTCTATAATCTCAGTGACTACTTTTTTTGCTTTTCCATTATGTATTTCATTATAATTTTCAGCGAGTTGACAGAAATGCAGTTATATTTTCGAACTGTTTAAATGATTTTGCTATATTGCACTCGATCTACTAATTTTGGTCATAAATTCACAAAATTTGCAGCCTACTGATTCTAGCAATTTAGACTTCGGTCCGGATGGTCGATAAAGAGTGAATTCCATACTGCTCATATAGCAAATTCTAGTCATCAAAATACTAATATATACAATCAGAAATTTCGATTTCGTATGATTACCAATAACATATAGAAAATACAATTTTTAAATAGAAGATATTAGAATCGCACCTTAAAGGGGAGAACAAATCCAATCACAATTCAAATGCAAATCAATTTCCGCGAGTTCGCATTCGGCATACATTTACTTTACCCGAGCGCATGTTGCTAGAAGCAACGCTTATTCTGGGTCACCGCGGTATCGCTTTCGAATAAGGGGTGACTCGGAAATTCCCGAAAAAAACCTCGGAATGAAATGCTGCCAGGTTGTCGAAACACCGGACCGCGAGCCGCGGCTGCAGAAAATGCGGTTACGCAAATGAAACGATAACAATGGCCGGGATCGCGGTGATCAACGAACTGGGGAGCGAAGGCTACTTCTTTCGGCCGTTTCAGCCGGGCAGGGGAACGATTTTCGAGCGGTACGTTGCGAGGCTTGGCGCGGCGGAACCGAGAGGGAGAACGTCCTTCGTATCACGGTCGTTGCTACCCGTGTTCCTCGAGCTTGAAAAGTTCTGCGCTCTTTTTGCCGGTGTTCTTTCGACCCCGCGCCCGCAACAAGAGCCCGCGTCGTTTCTTCAGTCGTTTATTAAGCCCTCGCGTATCGGCAAGCCGATACCCCGCTTAACGAACCGCCACCCCGTGTACGAGAATCGTACGAGCACTTGTCGCCTCGCAAGAAACATCACGTCGATGCTTTCCGCGAATAATTACTCCGAATAATTGATCGCCGGGGTTAATTAATAAGCGAGCTACATCGTCGGGTACGAGGGTCGATAGGCCGACAGCGATAAATAATCCGCCCTTCCGCGAGCTTGTCCGACGTGGACCTTCCGGCGCGCGCGCGCGCGCTGGAAATCCGCGTGCCGCACGCTCGGCCGCGTTCGAATTGTGTCTGCAGACCTCCGCTTTCGTAATTAATTTTATTGGCCCTCGATCGGCCGCGCGCCTTCGCCGGGACCGTGCTTTTACGAGTCTCGAAGCGACTTGCCGCGTAAATCAAACATTGCTTTGTCAAGAATTCCTTGAACCGTGAGCAACTCCATTTATTCGAACTCGGCTGGAGACGTTCAGTTCATATAATCGGGTAGATTCATATAGAGTAATCAAGCCAGTTACTCTGGGGTAGCCAATTGCGTTGGTATAATTAATTTTATATTTATCCTATAAGACATAACAAGTCTCTCCATTCAAGTCCAATTAATTACTTATTTATGAATATTAAACGTGTCAAAGACGGAAGTTCTTAAAACACCACAAAATTGATTTCAATTTGTTGAATTCTGTGAAGCTTGTGAGAAAGCTAAAGAAACCACTGAATTAACCAAGGTCAATGTTCAGTAAAATAAATCGTTCTAAAGAAGATAGCGCTGTATTTACTAGCAAAATCTCTGTGTTCGAATAACCACAATTTCCAGAACCGGATATCAACGAAAAGTTCGCTCGCATAAATGGAGTTCAGATAAACGGAGTTTTACCGGACATTTCTTTTCTTTTTAAACCTTCCATCGATCGAGTTTATCGTTTTGTTCGAAAGCTGATGGGCCTTGTATTCGCCGTACCAGAGTGAAATCGTCTCTTCTTATCCTGGTAAAAACTGATACCAATTAAATCGTCCATGGGATGTTAATTGCTCCGATCACCTGGTCCGTTTCCTGTTATCTCAGCGATAACAGCGTCGTACATAACGAAGCGGCGAAGAAAGTCCGAAAACGTCGGCCTCCTACGCGGCCGAAGATACCGGAGAAGTACAAAGACGAAGAGGAGGTAGAAGCAGAAGAGGAAGAAGAAGAAGAAGAGGAAGAAGAAGAAGAAGAAGAAGGAGAAGAAGAAGACGAGGAAGAGGAGAAGGAAAAGGAGACGGTCCAGGATCGATGTAAGGACCGAGGCCGTGAATATATATCGACGCCAATAAAGGATCGATAACGATATAAATCGAGATATACGGATGGGTACACGGGCGGTACTTGTACGCGGAGGATCCGACATGAGCGGCCGCTTATTATGAGACTGAAGAGCGGGTCCGTTGCTCGCGCACAGGGTCGTAGCATGGGTGGTCCGTCTATATGCTAATCCACGGCCTTGCGTACACGTCACCGGCGGGAAATCGAGCTGGGCGAAAATTTCCAGGTGATCCACCTGGAAAGGAGCAACAGCGAACGGCTGCCGAGCCGAGCCGAGTCGCGCTACGCCCCACCTTCTCGAGGGCTCGTCCTTGCGCAAACCGCGCGCGGATCGCTCGCCGGTCAATCGTAATTCCACCAATTTGTTGGCTTAACAGCCTCTCCGGTGGACGTGTAATGTTTTAATTAATTTTCGAGCGGTCGACACCGCCGCCACGGGCGTTCCTCCTGAGTTATGTCCCATAATTACAGTGGCTGGCTGGACAGTACCTGTCGCGGAGCCGAAATTGAACGGCCCGACTAATTGCCCTCGTAATTTTCGACTGGAGTCAACCCTTTCGCGTCTTTAGGTGAAGTATCACACTTCGGACAAGGTTCCTTCTTTTCCTGGACACTGGTCCTCGATGAGAGATAAGACCGCAAGCATTCGTGGACGGCGGGTGCTACTCAAAGGAGGGGAGACTGGGATGTAAAATGCTTTCTTTGCTTAAAGAATACTAAAACGAATTTAAATCGTAGATGAATATCTTCTGTATACTTTTAAAAATAATTTTTGAAATGTTTTTAAAACTGCATATAAAAAGCGAACTAATTAGATCTCTTCGCACCGTATATGGGGTAAAGAGATCTCACTATCGACAATGAGAGCTTGAAACGAAAACAAAGTATAAAATTAGAAATTAACCGTTTAGATCGTATGTCTATTCTCAGCCACCAAAGCTATTTATTTAGTTTTTTTTTACTTTTACGTAAAATTAAAATACATTCTTGTGTTAAATATATGTAAACTTTAAAAAATAATTAAAATATTTTGTTTGTTCTACATAATCATGCATATTATGTATTAAAGTAACAAAAATTACAAAAATTAATTCCGACCAGCATAACTGCTGTGTGTAAACTTAATACTACCACAATGGGTTAAACAAATCAATTGACTATATTGAATTCTTTAACACTTTTAGCAGTTTGTAAATAAAAACTTTTTGGTAGTTATATTTAATTATATTTTTTGAAATTAACAAACTTTGATTAAGGAATGTGGTAGTTCTGGTTAGTTTTAGTTCAAGTAACTTTACACTTCGTTCACGCATTATAAGAACATTAATACATATGTAATGTTTATCTAATATTTACCTAATACGAATATTCTCTAATTGTAATAAAATTTCGGATAAATAATTCACTTATCCAAAATCCAACACCCTGCTCCTTCATCAACGACAAAAATAGATTACGAAGAAGCTAAAACCCTGAGAACAGACTACGAAAAGAAAAGCACTACGCTAACGAAGAAACTCGTGGTGCCAGTTTAATGATTCTAATGAAAGTCGCGTGTCAAATTTAGGCATCATTTCAGATTTGTACGCTTTCACCTCCAATTTCATCTTGACTCCGCTCATTTAATTTCATTAAAACGATCTGCCTACTCGGTTCTATCTGACTCGCATAATGGGGTTAAAGACTGTGTGGCCTGCGTTCAGCGGCGAGCATTTCGGTTTACCGTCTCGAACGCGGTCTCGGCACGCGGGTTTTCTAAGCGGCGCGGCGTTCGCGGATCAGCTCTCTCGCGGATCGGCGTTTCCTGAACGAACGCATTTGCCACGGCCGTTACGTAAGCCAGGCGTTTAAATGCAAATTCCAGCGCGATGGGAGACGCCGTTTCCAGCGAGAGAAGCGGCCGCTTTGCTCCAGAAGCGATGGAAAAGAATGTCGCCCCGTGGCTCGCCGCTGCCGCTTTCGAAAGGAGCCTAGTCGCCGCGCCGCGCCGCGCTGGGACCTTCCTGCGCGCGCGGAAAATCCACTCGGATGAATGTTCGTGCTCGTGATCGTACCCTCGTCGCGTCGCGTCGCCGAGAAAGTTTGGACGCAGGGATAGAGAGACCTAAGGGAAATGATTACTAGCGTCCGGTGTCGAAACGATAATTCCGCGCTTCGGAACAGAGAACTCCGAGGAAACTGTATCACGGATTCAGAATTTTTCTCTTACACGAATCCTCCAAACCTTGTAATTATTCTCATTGAGATCGTTCTTGCACTCTTGAAACATTAAAATGCTGGCTATTTGTTACCACGAGATGCTTAATAATTATCATTTCGAGAAATTCAAGATCACATTACAGAATCTTATTTTACGAAATTAAACTTGCGAAGTAAAGTTGTATGACATAAATTAAGAAAATTATGAACGCTGTAACTTAGTAATTTTTCCTAGCTCTGTGAAACGGACAGCATCGTCCCACCGTATACGGCTCAACTGTTAGTGAAAAAAGAAAAAGCTAGAGTAAAAAGAAATCGATAATTCTGTATCTTCTACAGTTATCCTTGACTTCGATTCTTAACGCCTGCATTAACATGTATGTGCAAATTGAAGTTGATTAGGATTATCATGTTTGTGCCGTGAGACATATCGTAGATCAATATCGAACGTAGATAAAAAAAAACGCATCTGATCACGCCTCGGACGACTCGTCGAGCAAGATCTTCCTTAATTGCAGCGACTCCTGCAGCCAAGACCTTGTGACTCAGAGTCGCGGTCCGCAGGTGAGGACGGTGTTTTCGCGGCGCGGCGGCCGAGCCGCAGCTCGGCGATTTAATTAAGTCGTCGTTTCGACCGAGTCATCGTCGCGATCCGAACGTGGGCTGAACAAAGAGACGTCGCGTTGGAACGCGGAAGGATGTCGCAAAGATCGGCCGGTCGTCTGTCGTGGGAGGACTGCGTTTGCTGCGCCCGTTGCGCTCGCCGCGCGCCGAGAAACGGCTCCGGGTTCGCGATCAAGACTGACCGATTTGCATGCGGTGGTTCCGCGGGACGCGTGGTGCGGATCCTCCGCAGGAGATGCAGAAGGACGAATGAAGTCGTTCCGTCAGGCCAGCCATGAATATTCTTGAATATTTATGCGGACAGGCAATTTTCTGATACGGAATCGCTTGCGAAACAATCAGAGGCGTGTCGCTGATAGTCCAGAATTTCGACACATTTCGTATTTACGTCAAACGCGGGACGAGGGAGAACCGGTTCCCAGGTTCGTATTATAATATGCACGCGAGATCCAGTCGATCCCCTGCCACGATCGATCCACCGATACGCTGGTAATTGCGTTCACGGTATCGTCGCCGTTGTCGTTGATCGCGCGGCCGCTGCCGCAATCCCGGCTTCTTTTTCTTTTCCTTTTCCACGGATTTCCACGCACAGAGCAATCTTCTGGATCGAGTTGGTCGAACGACCAGCTCCGTTTCCGGCCGGTACAGATTGCTGGACAGGAGATCGAGATCGAGATCTCGCGCTTCCGATCGCTCGAAAGCGGTCCGGTCCGCGCGAATCGAGCTGCCGGGGCCGACGTCACGGTGCAGTTGATCGGTGCTTGCCCCAGCTGGCCTGATGCAACTTTGTTACTTTCCCTTTGGGCGGGCTGCTTTTGACTCGACCGGATTTTTGAGCTGCCAGGTTCGGTGTTGGACAGATCGCTGGCCGATTTAATAAAACCGATGCAATTCCATTTAATTTCATCTACAATACTCGCTTGCCATTTTGCGAGACAATGCTCCGTTCGACTTGCTTGAAACGGAGGCCGAAGACAGTGTACAAGGTCTTATGCAATTGATTCTTATTTCATTGTACACGGCCGAACTATCGGGAAGCATAACGGAGAATCAAGATTGCGAGACGAAGTACCAGCAAAAATGCTCGTACTTTTCATAGCGTGGAAATCGAATGGAAAAATGGCTCGGTCCCCGTTGTTTGCCGTGCCAGATAAAATCGCTGAAATCAACCCGAGACCGGGTCTAAGGACTTCGGAGCAGGTTAATCGGTCAGATAGATCACCGTGGACTCGCGGCGCACGTTCTATTCCTCTCGGCTGCTTCCATATGGGCGCGTAACGGTCCGGAACGCTTCTTTGGCTCGCGGATTCTGGTTCTGTCGCGAGCGGTGTCCTGTCCGAGGGCGGAGCAGTGACTCAGAAACGAAGGAACCGAGCGAGCCAGTTGTCCGGGACCGGACCAGAGCCGAGCGGAGCCGAGCGGACGATAATCTCGAGTGGTCGAGGAAAAAAATGGCCAGCCCACCGTTCAGCACTAGGTGCAGCAATGCACCGAGATCGTGTAGGCAGGCGGCCAGTGTCTGGATCGGTTCGGTATCGGATGCTACGGACACCGATCGTAATGTCTGCCGCCTGGTAATAGAGAAGCGAGAGGAGAAGGAGCCGAAGGAATGGAATCCTCCCGTGCCACCTTCCAAATCGTCACGTGGGTGGGAAGACGATAGGATCGCCGAGAAGATCGACTTACGGCTTCCGTCCCGTTCGACGGAACGGTCATGTGTTCGACGCCCGCTCACGGGCCACCATTTTTCGCCGAGCTGCCATTGCTTGAAATCCTACAACGGTCGTATCGAACTCGGGGAACTTGCCGAAGCGGGCTGATCGACCTCGGACGTGACTCCTTCGCAAGCCCTTCCGCGATATGCGCTGGAATGCTGGCTCCCATACAGCTATACAACTCGCGAAATTAGGGGGAGTTTCTGTCATCGTTTCGCTGAATTCGTATTTCTCGACAAAATACAGACCCTCCTTTGCTATTTTTCCTAGCTTCGAGCACAGAAACTGTATGTACAGAGCCTTTTGTCATTTTTAACTGGAGATGCTCTGTTTAACCCTTTACTTCATGGCATCGTGTTAAACTCTTTATGAAGATACTTTATAAGTTCTACCCATCTACCTTTAATGTTGAAACATTCAAATACGGATTACCATATAATAAATATAAATTTTCTGTCAGGCATAGGAATTTACTAATAGCAGGCAAGAGCTAATCAATGATATAAATCGTAGTGCAAGGGATTAACAAATTTCGAAAAATGTAAACATATTCCTGAAAGTGTTACCTGCAAAATTAGCTCCATTTCACGAACATATCTCAAAGATTAACGCAGAAATGAGTTACGAATGGTTAACAGCATCCTGCTTGCGCCGAGACAAGGAACGCTAAATTGAAAGGCCTTTATTTCGGAAACTAATAAGACAGTAGTAAAACGATGACCGAAACGAGCACTAGTTTATAGTCTGCATCGTCTATAGTCGCTAATATATAGCGTCTAATCGTCAAAGGAATCGTTGATATCGAATAGAGGGAATGGCCGATTTGTCGCGGTACGAACAAAGCGGGCGGACTGTGGAGGAACCTTCCGTCGATCGCGATCCCAATTTCCCCCAAGGATGTCGGCGATCGTGTCGAAAGCGAAACACAATTGGTCACTCCGATATAAATACCGATGAGGCAACTGTTTACCGGCGGTTCTGTCTACTCGAAAATAGACAATGAGGGTTTCGCAACGCAGGGGCGTGTAGATCGGGGCCGGTCGCCTCGGGGGCGAAATCGGCCGGCGAGGCGCGAGGAGCTCCGCCACTGCAGCCGCTCGCCTTTTGAATCGTTTTCATTTGGAGCTCGCCGCGAGTCCCGGCATCCTGTTCTCGCGAGCAGCTCGTGCTCCGCGTCACTATCACTTCGAGCCAACGAAACGGAGCCCCAGCAGCAGCTCTGCGAACGCGCACGTGCTGCCATTCCGGCCGCCTTTCCTCTTCCTCCGACGATCTTCTCTTTTGTCTCCTGTTCATCGAATTACTGGAGCCGGCGGTGTACAGTTAGCCCAACGATACCCCGCGATTCCAGGGTACAACCGATCCTGGTATCGATCCTGGGTCACGCCAGGTTTTCCAGTATCCCGAGTCGTGGCCGGACTATACCAGTCCCGGGATATGTTAATCGTAAGCGACTCTAGGACTAAGTTATACGCAGATAACGTCGTACGCTTTCCCACTTCCTGGTTATGCTAGTCCTAGGTCATGCTAGGCCGTGCTTGGATTACGCTGGATCTGTCCTGATCTCGGGTTATGCCACCCCTAACTTACGCTAAGCGATCACTGTGCCTGCCCTGGCTCTCTCATCCAATCTCAATCGCAATTTTTAGTCTTTTCATCTTTTATTCGTTTCAGCAGTTTTGATTTATATTATCAATCTACTTTTGTCATGTTTATTGCTTCCATTTTTATTAGGATACGCAATAAATCCGTTCGCGTTTTCTTGTAAGAAGATATAGCATAGTAAAGATGTCGACGAAAACGGATTTATTATATAACTTCAGCCTAATCTACCCTGTCTTAAAGTAGACACTTTCAGCAATTATTTAAGCTAAGGTACATAGAAATAGCTCGACGCAAATATATCTTGAAATTCATCTGGATTTATCCTTCTAAATCTTATAAACCTCATAATGCCAGCGGTCGATTCCTTACAATTTTTCAAAATGATCACGTCATTCTATTGTAATATATCTACTTTGGCTTAAAGTAGACGCGTCGAACTTTCATTTAAGCTACGTTGCATAGAAATAACCCTCGAAGAACGTATCTCAAAATTTATCTAAACCATCGCTTTAAATTCGTGTAATTTTCCTTACTTTTTCTTAGGTATCGGAGGTCCGCCAGCGAATTTATTTCACAACCAAATAATGGTACGCTCCGCTCGAACAGATGCAAACAATTCAGTTTGAAATTGATGCTAAAGTGTTATTAGCTTGACAAGGATCTGATAGATGATGTTTCGGTGGAATCTGTCCTGGAATCAAGAGAGCATACGGCGGAGAGCGTTTGATGTCTGAACAGATACGGGATCTATCTACTTGGAAGCGATGAGTAGCTGAGCCACGGGTGTTCTCGCACGGACGAGAAAAAGCCGACGCGGGCTTGACGAACGTATGCAAAAGCCGAGGGGAATGCATACCGTCCGGCATTATGAAATTTACACACCACGCCTCCGATTAGCGCGGCTCGCGCTATATTGTCGGAACGCTCCGGTATTTCCGAAGGATTCGAAGAATGAACGCCGGCATGCGCCGCTCTGGTAGCGAGGATCGCGGGGAAACACGACGCCGAGCTGGCTAGAGATCGCTAAACAAGCCGCTCGTGAAATTGTCTTACAAATTGGCAATCCGATCTGCGAACACGACCATTTCCGGTTCTCGCTACTCCCTTACAAATCTAGCCGGTACATTGCCAACTAAACTCTCAAGCTTCTTTACGATTTCGCGAACTGTCTTTGTTCGAGAATTCGTGTTTTTATTAGAACAAACATAATTTTTTAATCTACATATTTCAACTAAAAACTTGTCTAACATATGATAAAGTGTACTCGATTCTAACGAGGGATACTTTGGCTGTACATTCTTAACTCTACGCACTCGAAGTTATTTAACCTCAACTTCCCTCCGACGTAACTTCTTTTATTCGTCCAATTAGGTGCATTTACGTTTTCTAGCAAACAATTAAGCACTAACGATCTAAATCTTGTGAATTATGACATGACGATTTTTAATGGTGTTTCTTATAGTCGCCGCACGATTGCCGCACGGTTTAACTATGCACACAGTACGAAATAATGTTGTGCATAGATACGCGAACGTCGCCTACAATCAGTCGCCGAGCTAACATTTCAAAAATCAATTTCAGTCGAAATTCGAATCTGATCGATCTTGCGATACTTCCGCAATTACGCAAGGACCGTTTGAAAGTAACGCGAGCCAGCCCATATCCTGCGAGCCATTTGACGCCGAGGATATATTAACGAGCTCGCTATTGAAGATTACTCATTTTTTGCCGTCATTATTCAATTTCAATTTACGCAATGTCGTTGCATGAGTGGCTAAGACCGCGCGATGTCGATTATCGTTGACGCGAGGATCGTAGTCACCGGAAGCTCTATCGAAATTAGCCATAATAATTGCTTCATCGGCACCGAGCCATTATATGCTGCTTTCCGGTAGTTATCTCCGTGAGTTTGCGCAATGTGGACAAATCTAGTTCGGACGCGTTCGGATCATGCACGCAGGATTGCGCCGTTATTAACAGAATCGGTAAATAATCGATTGCGAGAGACAGAGCTCGTCCACGATTAGAATGGAACCATGTGTCTTAAAAATACGGTGCCACTCCGCGATCCATTTTATTATAGATTCACACGATCCACTTCTTCTTTAACTCTTTCGCTTCGGGAGTCCAGTCCGCCGAAGTGTCGTCACCGAACAGAAGCAGGCGCCAGAAATGTGCACGTGCGCGCGGTTTTTATATATACGTCTTTTAAATTTTAAATAATTACAATGCTTAATAAAACAATTGTTGCTCTAATGTAGCACGTATTTTTCACATTTTTAATATGAAAAGACTTGTACAAAATTATATTAGTTAATCTACAGACATTTTAGAAAAATTTGTCATTGGTCGCCGTATGAATGTCGGATATATTCGGTGCTCATGTGCAGAAACTTATATAAAGCGAAAACAATTTCGTAAAATGCGGCACTTATGCAAGAATAAACACACGATGACAATGGCAATCCTTTTCGGATTGCTGCACACTGTCAATGGCTACCTTTGCCTCTTCATTAATAATTTCTGGTACAGAATCGACGAAAATCTGTGGCGTAATTATGAAGAAAGCCGTTCCGCGGCCATGCTGGAAACGGAAATTCGCACGAAGATCTGTGGTCGTGATTGCAGATGTTTCTATTTATTAGTGTTATCGTTTCGCTGTCGGAATCCAAGCCGGAGACTGTTTCTTATTAATTACACGTTGCTGCAGAGATCCTAATGGTCCGTATATCTCCGCGATCGTGGCCATTAACCCGATGAGCCGGTCACCTAATGGCCCCGATCGATTCGAGGCGAAGAAGCCATTAGTTCGCGGACCGATAATTAATGGGATCCGATCGAATTGAATCTTGCCACCGGGCTACGCATCCTATCATTCCAAGCGTACTTAAAACTCTACCATCTTCAGCGAAAGAAAATTTAATGACATATAATCCACGAAAAGGAACTGCTCTTTCGTTTCTCTAATTATTTAGTTCCAACGTCATGGCAGGTATGGGCCCACAAAGAGAGTCAACGATGACCTCGGAGAAAATCGTACCGATCCCAGAAAATTCTGGACGGGATTTAGGGCGATTGATTCTTTTTACGGGATACTTCAATTTGTTAATGATAACAGCGATGAAGGAAGCATATTACAAGATCCAAAACAAATTTACGTAAACGGTGTACCTGACGGCTTGCATAAATATTAGTTTTTGTTCTTTATCGTACAAATGGGTTTTTATCGTATATATAAAACAAATAAATTCCAGAGACCGTCGAAATCCTCGAGGGTAAACTAGCCTGAAATCGGATCTAAATCGCGAAAGCTCGGATAACGATATCAAAAGAGGCAATTTACACTTACGACCTGAAAATACGTTTTACCGTTCTATTTACTCCAGTTCTCGCGGTGGAATCGAATTAAATAATGGAGTCTTCTGGAGCGAGGGTCGGAGGTCGTCGATTCGGTATCTACGAACGGAAATCGGAACCGCTCGCTCCAATTAACCGTGGTATCTTTGCCGAACGAGAGACGCGGCTAGAAATCGGCTCGGCATGAAAGTTCCGCGGCCACGCGATGCACGGGGACGGTCTTAACTCCAGGAAGCCCGGCGAGAACCAGTTTGCGTGCCTCCCTAATATCGCCTCTCCGTGTCTCTTATCAATAATCGAGAAATTACATTATGATAGGAGGGCGCATGCTCGCACGCGATACGTCTCTTTATCGGCGTGCTCGCGCCGAGCCGCGCCGGTTTCCGCGAGTACTCGCTTTCCCGCGAGCCGCGCCAGTTCTCTCGCACCTGGCCTTCCTTTTCCCCGGCTTGGGAACGATTAGGGCAATGCCTTTCGACCTGCTTCAAAAATTCTTCGATATCAGCGCGACCAAAAATGTCCTAGTCCTGTCCCTTCGCTTTTTAGTCCAAGTTTTCAAGATCCAAAAAGTTTCCACCAGAAATGACACCTGGATACTTTGAAATTCCTGCCCTAATATAGCTCCTTCGCTTTTAGTTCATGTTATCGCTCTGATAAGAGTGGTACGATCCGAAAATTGAACTAAGTCTCTTAGGATAGTCAAAAAGTTCTGCAACCTAATCTAAGCGACTAGGATCCAAAAATGATACTAGGTAAGATTGACTAGTGCGAACAGTGTACTCTGATTTTCTGATAAATTAACGAAGGATCAATTACAAACTTGTTACAACCCTTCTGTAGACTTCTTTTTAAACTCGTTTACCTCTAATAAATTAATATATAATATATTAATGATGTAATAATAATAATAATAATAATTTAATATTATATGTTTCTCTCCTTTCTTTTTATATGTTTCGTTTATTCTCTTCATTTAACTTATATTGTTTCGTTGTTAAGACTGTATTATATGGAACTATTGCAAAAGTAATTTAAATCTTCCAAATAGACAGCATGCGTAAAAACCTAAGTTGCTTTCGCAACAGCTCCACACAATAAATTAAAATAAATGTAATCAAGTTTCATCGCTGCCAAAAATTTCAAATTGATAACTCGAAGTCAAAGTACACAGTTTCGTGAAATCTTCTCACATATTACGTTGTTCTTGACGACCACTCGGATGCGAAGATAGATAGAATATGCGCCTACGTGTCTCGCTAATAGTCTCGCATAATGAACGACTTAGGCTGCCCGGAAAGCATCGAGGCGAGATTCCGTGGCTCGCGGAGAGCCGCTGGACTCCGCACGTGAAAAATCGATTTTCCCTGGAACCTGGATAACAGTCTCTCGTCCACGTGCGTGCACGTGTGCACAGAGCCAGTGGCGACGTAGGAAAGCGGCGTTATGCGCGGGCAGGGCGCGTGGCCGAGCGTTACTTTCACTCGATCTTGCTCGCTCCCTGTCGGCCACGGCCCGGCCCGGCCCGGCCCGTCTTCCTCGTTTCGCCCGCAGCTCCTTCGGGTCTGGTTAACGGTGGTGTCCGTCAGCCAGCAACCCTTCCTCCCCTTTCCACCGATTGTCTTCCTCTTCCTTTCTCTCTCTCTCTCTCTCTCTCTCTCTCTCTCTCTCTCTCCCGAGTTTAATAACCGCCGGGACTTCCGAGAGAAGATGGGTCGCGCGCGACTTTCGAAGGTCCCGTTAAGGCAATTTCTTGAGCGAACCGGAGATTTATAGAGTGTCGAAACCTCGATGAACGGGAGCGGGCCACTTAATGGTCCATAGGATCTTTTTTTCTAGGCAAGCTGCTTGGTGTTCGACCAGTTGGCGTTGGCTCCAGTTCCTCGAAGACGGCTCGTCGCGCGGGAATTTGTCCGATCGGTATTCTTCCGTGTTCGTCTCGCTTTTCTTCGGGATCGCTTCTCGATCGGAATTTTTCCTTCGTTAATTTTTACAATTGAGATTTTACAATTGAGATTTTCCAATTAAGCATTTTTCAATCTATGAAAATTTTGCTGAACCTACCTCCATGCAATAAACCGTCCCAAAGGAATAATCACAGAGAAATTATCGTACTCGAGTTGTTTTACGAACGAAGATACTGTTACAATTATTTCTGCAAAACCGACGATATATCCTTGCAATGATGCACCACATGCATTGATATTTATTTATTTTAATCACAAAATTAGTTATAAAATTACAAGAAGAAGAGGTATTAATATAATCGTAATTCCATAAATGGACATAATAAAACTCATCTGACAATAATAACGTTGCGAAATTGTATTGAGTAATACGTCTGAAATTCTGTTTGAGAGAGTGTAGTGAAAATTTAGAGGGATTGAAATATTGTCTATAATCGATAATTATTCTCAAGCATCGAGATATTTCTGAATTTCATGAAACGATTAAAGAGGGGTGTAAAAACGGTTGTATTTTCTGTTCATTTTGCAGGTTCCGAAGAAAAGGCTCGGAGTCGCATGCGACCGTTGTGAACGCCGCCAATAACGCCGATTCCTTTCTCTCTTTCTAGCGTATCGCCACCGTTCCGGCGTGGCCGATGCCTAGGCGACCACATCCCGAAGTGATCTAGTTTTGGTCTCCCGGCAAGCGTCGCTCGGCAACGCTTCGCAACGCTCGTGAAGATCGAAAGTCCCGATGGCCGGCGGCCAACCATCTTTTCATTATGCTGCTGTCCCCCGCAGAAATGTGTATTTCATCCCGAACAAGCGGCAATCGAGATAATAGGGTAATCATTAATCCCAGAGAGATCAAAGAGAGAGGCTGCTCGAGACCACCATTTAGGAGACGCGAATATCATTCCGACAACATCCAGAAATCATCCGTTGTCACTTTTATCCTCCGGATCGTAATCTTCTGATTTGAATTCCTTAGAATTAATTGGGGAAAGAAGGAGAGAAGGAAGCTGGCTCTTAAAACGACTTTTCACGCAGATTCGAGAGAGAATATTCAATCAATGATAACTTTCGCTTGCAGATGCTGTTTGCGACGCACAGTGGTCTGGCGAAAAAGCTATCGCTGGATAAAATTACTTTAGCGTTGTTTATATTAGGTTCATCAATTCGTCTCGACGAGACATGTCTCGTTTAAACAATTTTTAACAGTCTTTCTCTAAGCCTTCCTAAGATTTAAATTGTTATATAATTATACATACATGATGCGTATATAACTAAAATATACCAACGTAAATTTACATATTTACACTGTATAATATTGTGTTCGCCAATGTCGTGGTGCTTTCTATCAAATAGACAGCAATGGTCTTCGTAACATTATAACTTATTTACAGAACTGCTTAAATGGACTAATATTTGACATTCTAAAGCTGTGGGAGTTATAAAGCCATTAGAAAAGGCAATCGTTCAAAATATGCAAGTTAAAAAATTGTCTTTCGGTCATGGATCGCCATGCTACCAGAACACCGTCCGACGCTTCGTACTTCTATATACAGGAAACCGGAGCATGGTTTCCATCTTCGGCGTTCTTAACGCGAGCCGAACGCCCAGGCATTCCTCAGAGACTACAAAATTGGCGCCGCGTCCGTCAAACGAAAAATTTACGAAACCACGGCACGAAGAGACTCACCGGAGCGAATTCTCTCGCAGAGCTGCAGCTGCGAGCTTGCTACACAGCTCCGAACACTTTCCTCCGGCGTGCATGGAGCTTTGCAATAGGTCTCGCGTTCGTTCGACCGGTCCATCGATGCGAAAAATCTCGATTACTAGAATTTCCGGACCTGTCGTCCGAAGACCGAAATGTCAGAGGCGGGACAACGCGAGAGCCGGTCCATTTAATTGTCTATCGGCGAGCTCTAACGGCCAGCGGACACGAGGGATCGAGTATCGGAGGTCTGCGATCGGCGATCGTTAGGGATGGGAACGAACGACACTGTTGGAGCGAATCAAAATATTATCGTGATTAGAAAGCTGATCGATCTGTCATCATCAGTCAATCTGTCTTGGTTAACATAAGGTCTAATTAACGCGTTAATAGGTGAAAATCAACACGAAAAATTCTTGAAAAATTGAAGTGATTTGTTGACACTAAAGAGAAGGCATGTCAATATAATATATTATCAAAAATCCCAGGCAACATATATTTGTTTCGAAAGTGAAACCAAAGACCAAACATTTATAATAACGGATGATATTACAACTATTTCGCATTATAAACAATTTTATTCGATCCGGTACAATTGCATTTAATCGAATATATTACAATAAAAATAGATTTTGAGAACCAATCGGTGATTAACGTCGTCAAATTAGATGTGAAGGAGTTAGGACCTACAGTATGAACATATTTTCTGTCTTTCCAGGTTGTTTACTGGGTTGTCAGCGGTCGCTGTGTTTTCTCAGGGGATTGCGGTCGAAAAAGTGAGTCGATCCGATTTTTATGTTCGAGCGCGAGAGAAGCGAGTAGGCAGCGCGTGTACGGCCGGCGACTGGCTCGCATAGATCGGCTCGATCCCATCTCTATCGACGCGTGTACACGGCCGGGTGGATACGGGACACGGTGTACGGTATACGTTATACGTTATACAGATTGTGGGCGGGGTGGTCCAGAGAAAGCCTCGACAAGGCTCGCTCGCGCGCGGTCTCCGCTCCGCTCGCTCGGCTCGCTCGGCTCCGCGCGCCCGGGCTGCCTCGGAAAATATACGCTATACGCGACCAGCAGCGGCAGCGGCGGCAGCAGCATGCTACGGCAGGCTGTGCGGTTCGTGCCACCGCGAGGCGTGTGCCGTTTTTTACCCGGCCGCCGCGCGGAATAGGCTCGCCGGTTGGCCATTCGGCCGCTTACTCCGCGTTTTAGAGCCCGCTCGGCGAAAGAGAGAAGCTTACTCTTACCGCCTCGACGTAGATAACGTCGCAATAGTGCCCACTTAAATGTCATTACGCGCTCCCTCCCTCTGGCCCTCCCCTCGGTCGCCATCGGAGCTGTCGCCTCCTGCCAACGAGCGCTCTCTTTCTCCGGGGCGCACCGTTTCCGAGGGAGCCAGGCCAGGACCGAGGGGGGCCCGGATCGATCTCGAAGACGTCGACTAGAACGACGTTATCGGCTAGCCGGACCGTTTACGTAAGCTAGTTAGCGGCGTTCCGATCCGAAGCTACCTATTATAGTAGCGGTGATAACGTCGGGGCACCCGGGTTGCTCACGGAACGACCGGACGCGATTCTTTGTCCGCTGGACACAATGCTAGGAAAAATCTCGGGAACAGGAATGGCCGATGCCCGACAGACACTCGGACATATACCCAACCCTCGCAAGGCGGTGGCTAGGGCAATTTTGACTCAGAACATTTGAATCTGTCACTTAATAATTAGTGAATTACCTGCAATTGGATTAAATTGCAAAAAGACTGATAAATATCTGCGAGAAATATCTTGAAAAATATGTTTTACAAAACTGCTGAATAAAGCTCAGAACTGTTATAAATAGAATGCATAATAAAATCATGCCAAGTCAATAGTAACAAACAGGAATCAAATGAAAAATAATTCCTCCTTTTACTAGCTTCATTAAGTCAGCAATATTGATATAATACAGAATCAATTTTGTTTTTCCTTCTTAACCTTGCATATTACGTATTACTTATGCATTATTAAGCATGAGACTTATGAATAAACTTAATACCACAGTAAGGAATAAAACCTATTCACTGTCCTCATGGATGCATAAAATTCGCAATCTAGGTACAAATATCGTCAATAGCACAGTTGTGAGAGTAATCCACCGTTCGAGAAGTAAACGCGCCTTGGAAGCTGATAATTCAACAGTGCACGGTGCAAAGCAATCTTCTCGCACCTCGTAGTTTCTACATTTGGCTTCAACGTCGCGCCATAAAGATGAAATTTTCAATGTGCCCGCTGGGCGCGGGAATTAAAGCGTTAATGGGGCTTTCTAGGCGAGTCGGAAGAAGTTCAGTCGCGGGATGCGTGGCGATTGACGAAGGCGGCCTCGGTCTGCAGACTCGTCGCGCAAAAGTGGAGATCGTCCGGTCGATCTAGTTTCTTCCTCGGCTTGCGTCGCGCGATGAAAGCGAAGAGGCTCTCTCGTCTGACCGTGGAAGGATCGAGTGATACTGGATACGTCGCCGGCCTCGAAAGTAATATCGAAAGTGAAGCTGCCGACACAAGCAGCAAAAAGTCCTCGATACTCTCCGGTTTCGATCATTTATTTTCAATCGGCGCGGCTCGGCGCGGCTACCGCCGTCGATTGGATTAGAGAGAGGACTCGAGAGGCGACGACGCGACGTGCGACGCCTCGCGAAACCGATCGCGATTCTACCGACGAAACCGAGAGTTTCCGATCTGAAAGTTCGATCGGATCGATGGCCACGAGGTCGACCAGTTTTCCGCGAGAGATCTGTCTTTCTCTTCGGCTCGCGCTACGCTACGCGACATTCGGGAATCGATGTCGAGTCGGCGACTACACCCCTCGCAAAGTATCGGAAACGGTGCCCGACGATGGCCAACCAGAATTGAACATAATCGATCATTGAAATTATTTCCACCTTTATTCTCGGATCGCGGATTAGCTTACACAATTATCCAATTGACGATGCTTGGAACAATTCATAGTTTATTCCATATAATTCTTAGTTATTTATTTATTTATACATACGTATAAAAATCCATCTTTTACAGTAAAGATCAAAAAGCTAATATTAATGCCGGATCAACGAGTCAGTGGTTAGGTGAACAGTTTATGTAAACTCGTTTTGAATTTTGTGATATTATCTGCAAATATGTCTATTTTGTAATTAACAATTTGAAGTGTCCTGTAAAAAATTGTTTTATTCTAAGCCAGAGTTGTTCGTTTAAATTGGTCATAGACCGTTCCATAAAATTAACCGCAATTAAGTAATTGAAATAGAACCTGTCTCATATAGAAGACATGCATTGATTAAAAATTATGTCATTAATTAAGAAGTTCCGACCATAGTAAATTATCGCTGTAAATTTTTGCCGCGTTCTTTTGCTTATGAATTGGATTATTATCCTACGCAGGATTATGATCCTAACCGACGTTGTGATAGCGGTAATAGATTTTCGCGCGGACGCGAAATTACGATCGAGATCGTTGAAATATTTCAATTGCTAGGTACCGACTAAATGGAGTGCCGTTGCAAGCGGTAGAAAAAGGAATCCGTATGAAATGCGACCGCGGCTCGCGGGCATAGCGATCGAAACGCACTCGGAAGTGGCTGCGAATCGTTCCGCGAACGGTTCGACGAAGGAAGTGAACTATTTTCCGCGAACGTGCCGCGGACTCTCGATGGATCGACCGGTAGCCTCGCTCGGATGATGGAAAGTGAAAAGCTGCCCAGCCGCGCGTCGATCTGGAAGGACAAAAATCGTCCAGCAAAAATAATCGGTTCAACTAGTTTAATCTGCATGTTGACATTTCACGCATTTGCGACAAAAGCGAACAGATAAACAGCAAACCGGTAAAAACGACACTCCTTTTAAATCTATCGGCGCAAAGCGTTCGCAACAAAAATCGCCAATCCAGCCTTTAGCGATTTTTATCCAATTTCGGACGTCTAGTTTTGCATCGTTAATCTAGAGATATACTGCTTGTAATACTTAATTGACCCCAAAGACCTAGGTTCTAACCGCTAGATAAAGAAGCATCGCAAAGTAGCTATAGTTCCTTAATCGGTGAAGGCGACACGCAGTTTATCATCCCCGTGACGCAGCAACGAGCAAAAAGCCTGCTTCCGCGCGATCACCGTGATCATCCAAAACAGCCGAGTAACAGACCCATAAGCGTGATGAATATAATCAGAATAACAAATAAAAAGAGAAGACGACGAAGAAGAAGAAGAAGAATACGAAGAGGAACAGGAAGAGAAGCACGAGAGGCAGCCCGAGCAAAAAGGAGGGTCGCATAGTCGGTCATCGCATCGCGGCCGGAGAGAAAGGAGACAAAGAGGCTCGAGAATCGCGAGGAGGAAGCTCGAGGAGAGGACGAAGAAGAAGAAGGAGCAGAAGAAGACGAAGAGGAGGGAACGCAGGACTCTCGCTCGCTCGCGACATTCAAGACATTCAAGAACCGTAGCTCTCGATCCATTTGCCGTGCAGACCGCACGTGCAGCCAGGTGTGGACGAGCCCTAAGATAGTGTTAGTGTTTGCGGTGTGCTCGCGTGGCGGGCGGCAGTCGCGACCCACATCCCGGGCTCCGGAGATAAAGTGCTCCGAGAGTCCGCTCGCCGAGCAGCGGTTCTCATCGCGACCCCGCCTATCCGCGGGCCGTTATCATCGCTTTATCAACGGCCGATCTCGGGTGAACGGTACGGTCTTCCGCGAATCAGCGAATCGGCGAGCCGGCGATTCGTATTCGCGGTGGCCCGACCCGGCCCGAACCGGACCGCTCGCGCGGGTCGTTCGCCGCGAAACGCAATCCGCCCATTACGCCGCTATTATTTATGATCCAGCACGGAGTTGGCTAACGGCGAATCGGAGACGCGGCCACCGGGGAAACTGCTCGGTGTATCTGCGCCCGATGATCTCCCGGTCGGTTTTAATTAGCCGAAGGGCGTGTCGGGCCGCGTTCGCGATCGAATTTTCGCCACGCAACCTTGACCAACAGAGAGGAGCCTCGCCCAGCGGCCGGCCGCCGGCCGCGTGAAAGTAGAAACTAATCCGCGGGACGCGTCAGCGACGCTCACGATTTTTCGAAGACCGGCCTCGGCGCGTTCTCTTCGGGGCCAGGAGACCGAGAGACCGAGAGACGAGAAAGAACGAGAGAGACACGCAGCTCCGGAGAACGCGGAGGTGGAGAAGGTGGCAGAATCTCTCCAGCTCCGGCCTGGCGAGCTGTGTGCGTGGCGAACGCTCCTGGAAGTCGGTGGTAGTCGGGTTCGCTGGCTGTTCGCCGCTATCGATGCATCTACGCCTCGGATTACGCCTCGGTTTCTCAACGTTCACCTCCTCTGCCGTCTCCTCTCCGCCCCTCCCTCGCCCTCCTCTCACCCTTTCCTCCTCCTCCTCCCCCACCTCTTGCTGCTGCTGTTGCTGGTGCTGGTGCTGCTCTTTCACCACCGTAAACCACCTCCGTCCAGCGCCGTTTCATCGAGTGTCCCCGCGAGCCAGCTGAATCCGTTTCCCTTTTGCGATGGAACGTCGAATCTCCTCTCGTCTCGTCTCCTCTCCTATCCTCGCATCGCCTTGCCTTGCCCGCTCGAGGAACGTGGCACGACCAGGGCCGACAGCTTCCGGTAGCCCCGTGGAACTCGTCGCGATTCGACGACCAACGTGATTTATCTCGCGGAATTTCACGGCGGCCCGTTTATCGGTCCGCCAGCTAGCCGCGATGAATTTCAATCGGGACGTTCGCCGGCGATCCGGCCGCGTAATTAACCGGAAGCACGTAATCGATACGCTCGTGAACTCGCTGCTCGATCCGCATCACGTGCCGGACCCTTGCCTCGCTTCGATTACTTCGATCCGTCTCTCGGTCGCTCCGAGCCTCCGTCGTCTTCATCGACGATATTAACGAGTTCTCGATAATAAAACAGTCGTAAGCGGACTTTTATTCACGCATCTTTGGCGAACATCGTGGAGAAAGTACGACATGCCTGCCTTTTATTCGAGCACAACCAGAACTCCCGACCACCTTGCGTGCCAATTAGACGCGCTCTTAAACCAGTCGTTGCAGCAAATGGTCCCAGCGCCTGCATTTCGTTGGAAAGTCAAAATAGAACAATGCGTTTGCGTACCTTGAGACGCTCGCGAGGGTCCCGCCAGATTTGCCATTAAACCATTCGCGTTGCGAGATTGTAGGAAATGAATTCTTTATCTACCGGCAATTCTCTGAGATACCAATTTATATCTTCCTTATTTTAATTTATATTTTTGATATTTTATATTTTATAATTTTGCTACCTTCACTTTCCGCATATTTTTTAATATTCTAACACTGGATATCAACAGGAAGGTGTTAAAAAAATGTTTCAAAAACAGCAGAAATTTTATTGATAATTCAACAAATGATTTATATTAACACTGTGCAAAAACTTCGTAAAAAATTATTATTTAAAAGAAGGCTATCGCCCCTGTTTAAAATATGGCGCAATTACTAATATTAATAGGCTTCCAGTAATGACCTTATACCATAAATTATTTCGCACAGTATGTGGTCAATTCACGAAGCTACTTCGTAATTATCACCCCGATAAGTTCTGCTTCTCTTTTTCTCGTGACAAACAAAGAGGAAATCAGTTGTCCGATTACTGTCCAGAAAACATCGACCTTCGAAATGCGAATTGGTGTACCGGTTAATTATTCGGACAACGCCGGATCCGTGCGAAGGTCTCTGTCTGCTGAAACCGTTCCAGCTGGAATTAATTGTTGCTCCAGTGATCTCGAACATCCTACGAGCATCGCGGAGAGCAACGCGTCCGTTCCATTACTTTCTCCCTTTTGTTTTTTTCGTCGAGCAAGATCGCCTCCGTTCGCTTCTCCTCCTCCGCTACTCCTAGGCCGTTTCATCCGGCAGGTAAGTCGCCTTTTTGCCGCCCGTCGACCTATTCTCTTTCTGGCGCGAGGAAGACGCGTGCTCCGCGCGCTGCTCCGCTCCGCGCCGAGCCCGTTGGCTTCCGCTCTCCGCTCTCGAAGATACGCACCGGCCCGGAAGCGACGACGCCTCTGCGGTTTTGCGTACGTCTCGACTTTCGATGGTTTGCGAGTCGATGATCGATATCCATATTTTTATGCTGGTCCGGGATCGATTCGCTTCCGGTTTCTCCGCACACGGAAGCGTTGCGTAAGAATTTCAGTAGCCGCCGACACCGCCGCAACGATCTACGCTCTGCTCGGAGTCTCTCGGACGCGGCTGCCGTCCGTTCGGCTGCGTTTAGGGTCGTTGACTCGCTGAATTATACCCTC